>NC_049908.1:12540590-12840590 GCF_001411555.2 Juglans regia
AACAAGCAAAGATTTGAAAGAAAACTTATATGCTTCATCAGAGACAATCTCATAAGTAGGAGAATCATCATTTTCTTACTTCTGGTGTAGAGAATAAATCGATCCCACACACGACGCCAAATGTTAATGCCTAAAATTGCTCAACAGGCCGAAATAGAAGGAAGAGTTATCCCCGGTCCATAGAGATAATAGGGGCGACGCTGGTGCAGTCAAAAAGCCCATTGACGTGGTTTTGGCATCTATATGGTGCTCATACGTACATCCCTAAGAATAAGTAATAAATAATAATATATAAATAAAGAATGAGACATGGATTTACGTGCTTCGTGTGGGGGAGAGATCCAATGGAGAAATTTTCAAAAGATCTAAAGGTTGAAGAAGATGACTTGCTTCTAGATAGAGGAGGTTTGTTCGAGTCATCATGACTAATGAACTCTTCTCAAATTTGAGAAGACTCCCTCTCTTTATAGAGGTCTCATTCCTTACTTATAGTAAATACGTCTCATGAGACCCTTTCTTTTTACGTAGTCAACTGCCTTATCTCTGAGCTGGATTCTTGGCCTTATTTTTAAGCTTGATTAATGGTTATTGACTTTATCCCAACAATTGCTATAGGCCATGTTTGGGTTTTTTTTTTTGGGCACTTCAACTTTAATCTTACCATCTTTTCAATTAAAAAGAAAAAAAATCTATTTCAATTTTTCAATTTTTATCGTCCAATTATTTGTATAAATTTTAATGAAAACTTAAAAAGATAAAGAATAACCTTTACAAAAATGAAAATAAAAATTATCCTAAAATTAATATTCAAACAACTTTTTATTTCTATCTATTCACTTTCACGATCCTGAATATAAAAAATATTTAAAAAAAAAATTATTTAGATTTTCTTATTTTATTCTTACAAAAACTAGTAAACAATACATCTAAAAATACTCGAAAGCTCTAAAATATTTCACTAACCAAGCATACTTAAATCTGTAGTTATACGTTACTTTTAGAAGGAAATATATAAATTTAGAGTAACGTTACGTATAGTTATGAAGTGTGTAAGTATTATATAATTTTTTTTTTAAAAAGTGAGATTTATTATTAAAAAATTAATTTTTTTTATGTATATCTATATTTATTCACTTTTTTTTAAAGAGAATTTATGACTATTGTGCACTCCACGATTATAAATATAATTTTTTTCATAAAATTAAAACAAAATATGAAAGTTTTAATGATAAATGATTTGTAGAAGTTTCAAATAGATAAGTCCCCAAACAAATTTTTGTAAAAAAGTAGATTCCACCTTAAAAAATTATAAAAAAACCTATTTTTTATTAGTATGACCTATTATTTTTATAAAAAACTTAAATGAAATTTGTTTATTTAGAATTTATACCTAACATTACTTTTTTTTAATTGAAGAAGTTTAGCCTTGTTTATTTTTACAATGAGATGAGATGATACGGGATGAGTTGAAATAAAAGTTGAAAACTAAATAAAATATTGTTAGAATATATTTTTTTAATATTATTTTTATTTTAAAATTTGAAAAAATTGAATTATTTATTTTATTTTGTGTGAAATTTTAAAAAAATTGTAATGATTAGATAAGATAAAATGAGATGAGATGAAAAATTTTGTGAAAGTGAATGAGTCTAAAGTATAGCATTATTTTTTTGAGTAATTCTACATACAGTCGTGAGTACATAAGCGCCGTACAATCGTTTTGAAAAAATATGAGATTTACTATTAAAAAATTAATTTTCTTTTTAAGTGGACACTATATTTATTTACTTTTTTTAAAATGATTGCACGATACTTATACATTCACAATTAGAACTATCATTTATCTTATTTTTCAGATGTCAAAAGCTCCGGGAAAAAAAAAGAATTAAAGCCAATAATTATAGCCGGTTCGCTCTGTAAATTCATCAACCCGGTCCGGTTCAAGTTCATCCCTGTCCGAATATGACCACCTAGCGTCCTAGTGCGCATAACGCACCATGGTGCATCGTAGATTAATCTGGCTTTACCCACACACTTTATTTATAATTCCAACCCCAAACCCACAATCTTGTTTTCGCGTTTTCCGATATTCTTTAGGTTATCTGATTCTCTCTCTCTCTCTCTACCTCTCTGTGTGTTTACTCAGAAGACAGAAACCTCAATTGATCGATCAGATCCGTCATGGATTTTTTCAAATCTGTATTCGCCGACGACCCACCAGATCCTCCTACATCCGAATCCGCGGAAGCGGCGAAAGAATCCGATCCAGATCCGATTCCCCCACTAGACCCGAGCCCTGAGGCACCCACTGCTGGTGGTGCTGGTGGGTGGAGCTTTGGGGGTCTGATCAACACCCTAAAGACCAGATCCGAGTCGGTCATCGATACCTACCGTCGCGACCTCCGGGAATTCGGTACGGGTCTGAAGAAGGAGATCGAGGTGGGCCAAGGCTCCTTGCAGAATGTCGGGCAAGTCATTGACGAGTTCGGCAGCACTGTGCTGAAAGGAACCGCCCAGATCATCTCCCAAGGTAAGGACGCGATCCTTTCCGTTGATCTCGAATCCGATTCCGATAACAACAGTGGTAGCAACCCTAATTATTATAGTACCCAACAGAGCTTAAATTCTAAGCCGTACAGTAGGTTTGACGCTCAGGTTCGAGCCATTCAGAGTGAGGATGGCACCTACTGTGAGGAACCTGAGGATTTGGATGATTACAATAAGTGGAAATCAGGGTTTGATTTCGGAGAGAAAAATGAGGAGATTGAGGAATTGCTTGAAAAAAATGGGGCTATTGAGATTATCTACAAACGGGTTGTTCCCACTACTGTCGATAATGAGACATTTTGGTGTAGGTATTTCTATAGGGTTCATAAGCTCAAGCAAGCTGAGGATATGAGGTCTAATCTTGTGAAGCGTGCCATTTCCAGAGATGAGGAAGAGTTGAGTTGGGATGTTGATGACGATGAAGAAGAGGAGGGGAGTGATATAGTGCCAAATGCAGAGATGATGAAGAAGAGGGAGGTGGGTAATGAAGATTTAAGGAGAACTGTGGGGGATGAGGTGTCGAATGTTGAGGTCGGGAAGAAGAGCTTGAATGTTGAAGAGATGGGCAATGATGACGGACAGGGTAATGTAGTGATCAAAGGTCAAGAGAATAGGGAGTTGGATGGCAGAGGTGGTGAGAAAATATTCGAGGAGAGTCCTGTTGAGGATTTGCAAGGTCAGGTGGGAGAGAAGAGTTTTGATCTAAAGGATAGAAGGGAGGTAAGCGTAGGGGAATCGAGCGGTGATAAGGTGTCTGATGAGAAAGTACCTTCTACACAGGATGCTGAGGTGAATAAGAATTTGGCATTTAAATCTGATGAGAATGCGACTTCAGAAGGGAAGGCCGACTCCGGCGAGTCTTGTAAAGATAGTGAGTTTTCGGTGGTTTCAACCCAGACCTCAATGCCTGAGGAGGAAGACCTCGGGTGGGATGAGATCGAGGATCTTAGCAGCATTGATGAAAAGAAAGTGAATCATGGTGGAGGTGAAAGCCCCAACCGAACTGATGTGCGGAAGCGGCTGAGTACTGCAGATGAAGAGGAAGACTTGAGTTGGGATATTGAAGATGATGATGAGCCTGCTAAAGCTTGATTCAACGTATACATTTTATGTTATAAATATACCCATTTCCCATTCTGTTCTGTCTTCCTCTGTACATGTTTATGCAAGTCTGATATAGGTTGGGAACGATTCTCCTTTTCTTCTTTAATTGATTTAAAATGGAAACTGAGATTGTGTCTCTTTCAATGTATGCAGTTGAAGCAGCTGTTTATAATGATATTACTTCTCATTCATTTGTAAGTCCGACAATGTTAAGTGAATTGTGGTACAATTGTTGATCAGATTGGATCTGCGTCTAATCCAAAATTCCAATGTGGTGTTTTCTTCTGTTTCCTTCTCCCCCATCTTCAATTAGATGTTTGCATGAATAAGTGAAGATTGTTGATCTGGGAGTACGTCCTTTTAATTTGTATGGTTCCTTGTGTGACATTGGATGCGTTATTGTAAGGCCGTTAATTTACACTCAAATGTGTGTTCAGGTGGCACCATATGTTATACCCACCAAGGGGTGGTAGCTAAGTAGTCTTTTGGTTACTCTCTAGTGGTTTGGCATGTCTTGGGCTCGAATCATATAGATTTACTTTAGACTATTGGCATTAGCCGGCTAAGGATCTATTGAATTCTTTAGTGGGGTTGGAGCTAATCTATGGCTTAAACCCGTTTTGATAGTCATTTAGGTCTTTCTTGTTCGGTTTCCAGCTAGTAGAGCACTATTATGTTCAGGCCGAGGTAGGGAAGCCGATTGCTTTCTCGTACCATTTTTTCCTAAAAAAAACAAGTAATGTGATACAATGTGTTATGATAAAATGTGTCATAGTAATTAGATGATATAATTCAAGACAGGGTACTATTGTTTTTCTAAAGGAAATTTATTGCTTAGGCCCTTAGGGTTTTGGTTTTTTACAACCTTGTACATGCATTTAAAAAGTTTCCAACTTGTCCTCGTGATTTAAGTGATATTTTAAACTGGTCCCTCTATCAAAAGTATGTTAGTCCAGTCACAAAAAATGTTAATATGGCACATGACAGGTATGTAATAACCAATCAAAATAGGATACGTGTCATATCTATACAAAGTCAACTTATACAAAAATAGAAATGCACAATCAGCATGCTCAACGAGAATAGATATTCATTTTTTTTTTCCTCAGCAAAGCAAAACATTTATAGATAAACTAACTGTTATAAGATACAAGATTTAATGGGGTGAGAGTCTCTTACAGTTTTTCCAAACCAACATATTACAACACGAAAAAGAAAAAGAGAGATCTTGAGCTAAAAGTATGGCTCATGCCCATTTCTCACAAGGGGAGATCGTTTGATGACGATTTTATATAGTTTAATAAATAGACTATAGAGTTGAGACTAGAAGCCGCAGTAAAAGGTTGTGTGCTGCAAGTTGTTGGTCTGGACTGGCTGGAAGAAACTTTCATGTTCACTTTCACTCGATCCTTGGTTAGGGAAAGTGGGAATATAGCGTAGCAATCGAAAACTGTGACGAATCGCTGGCAGGGGGCCGTTACTGGCGGTGGTGAAGCGTGCAGGTCACGCGCCACATCTGGAGTGAAGAGAACAGTCGGATGTGGAAGATTTGATGATGTTAGTCCCGAAACTGCCTCGCATGGCGGCAAAGAGCTCTCCGAGGCGCATTGGTGCTTGAATCTCTCGTGTGACATAAGCTGCGCATGAGGCGTATGCACCGCACATATGAGCGGACTTCTTTTGTCATATGAACAATCGGCACTTAGAGAAGCTGCTGGAGGGGCGCATGTCAGCCCTATGGCACCAGAAAGCAGCAGATCGACAAAGTTGAACGGTGCTAATGGAAAAAAACTAGAAAACCAACCTAAAATATACAAAGTTGAACAGAAATAAACAATGTCGTGGTCGGCGGGGAGGGGAGTGGGTGGAGCCGAAGCACCAACCCCCTCCCCTTGGTGAACATAAACTTTTCCTGGGTGGGGCCATGGGGAGTCTCTCTCTCTCTTGTTTGAGACTTTGTGAGAGAGGATTTCTTTTCTTCAAAATTGTCATCCGTTTTCCTCCCCTTTAAATATTCATTTAATGACAACGAAGCAAATGTAATGTGTCTTTTTATTTGGTCAAAGCTCATACTTGTGTAACCCGTCCTCATTAGACAAACGAGAAATGATATTTGCATAGAGTGTACAAGCGCTACGCAATATTTTTTAAAAAAGTGATTAAATATCATATCTACATGAAAAAAACTAATTTCTTTTTCAAAATGATTGTGCGGTACTTACACACTCTACGACTGTATCTAACATTATGGCCCAAGTCAAGCCATCCATGGATCTCGAACACCCACCTTTTTTAGAGGCCTAAAGGTGTAGCTGATGTGGCTGCTCAAGGAGTGTCCACCAACAACTACCCCATGGTGATCCTTTGTAGTCACCTCAAGCTGCCCAAAGTAGTGTCACTGAGCGGCCAACACTCCACTGCTTTAGAAGCCACCCTATTGCCTCTTTTTTTTTCCTTATTTATAGTAATTGTTTTTCATATTTATGTTGACTAGGAGTTTTTAAATTTTCTATAATCTCACTACAAGTACAACACATGCCCTCTTGTGATCACTTATGCTCGTGGTAGTCATGTTCCAGATCAGTATTTTAATACTAGATACAGTTTTAGAATGTACAAGTCTCGCGCACTTCCTTTGAGAAAAAGTGGGGCCTACTATTAAAAAATAATTTTATTTTCTTGTAAGTCCAAGATTTGTCCACTTTTCTTAAAGGGAGTGTGTGAGGCTTGCACACGTTAGGACTGTATATATCATCTCTCTTTTTATTATTGAACTAACAAAGTTCTAATGGAATGACCGATTTGAAAAAGAGTAATGCTAGATACAGTCCTAAGGCGTGCAAGCTCCGTGCACTCCCTTTGAAAAAAATAGAGTCCACCATTAAAAAAACAAAAACTCTTCTTGCAGTTGGATGGGGGAACCTCGACACAAGCAGTGTCCACATGGAAAAAAAATGAAATGGTTCGTTTCATTCGCAAAAATCAAAATGCATCATTTGAAAAGAAGCTCGTGCGTTTTCAAAGTTTCTCCCCTTCATTTTCTCTCATCTCTTTCTTCCCTTCGTTCTCTGATCTATTCCTTCTCCCCTTCGTGTTCCCCCTTCTCTCCTAGGCCTCATCTCCTTCATTAGCTCATTTGTGTTTTCTCCAACATTCGAGCCTTCGTTCTCCCACCTTTAAATCTTTGAGATCTCGGCAAGGCCCCTTCTCCCCTAACCATAACCTAGCCCCTTCATCCTGAATGTAATAACCCTAACCTAGCCCATTCTCCTCCTTTCTCCTTCCTCCTTCATCGTGAATGAGCACTAGGCAAATGACTGGTCGAGAAGCTGAAAGCTTGGTAAACTCCCTCACTCAACTTAGAAAAGTAATGATTTTTAATCTAGTAAGCTCTCTGGTTTATATAACCACTCTTAAAAGTGAGACACCTCACATCTGATGATTCATTGTTTCATTTGTAAGTTTGAGTGTGCAGGATCTTTGAAGTAATGCATTTCTTTTGAGAGTGCCCCGTAGAAGTTGAAAAAGTTTTATTCTTTCTGGTTTGGATTGTCACCTTAACGTCATTTCTTCAGCCCTAGGTGGAGTAGAACTTTGTTATTTAATTTCGTTTGGCTGAAATTATATATGGATTCGGTGTTGAATTCTGTGTTTTAATTTAATGAATGACTTTGATTGCATCTATTTTTTGCATGTTCTGATTGAAGTTGGCTACTTCCCTAGGTTAAATTGTTCAGTTTATATTCTTGGATTGTTATGGACTCACAATGTGCCACGTTCTGTTTAAATTTCTGGATTGTGAGGATTGTTATAGATTTTTTAGTATTTTTCTATTTTTTATTTGTATTGTTTAGATTATTGGATTGTGAGTAAACGTCACATTTAGATTGTTCTGTTTATATTCTTGAATTGTTATGGACTCACAATGTGCCACGTTCTATTTAAATTTCTGAATTGTGAGGATTGTTATGGATTTTTTAGTATTGAGCTCCGAAAGAGAGCAAATGAGATCGAGAAAAGAGAGATGATGCTATCCAATAGAAATGAGGAGATTCTGAAGAAGGAGTTGGTGCTTGTCCAACAATAAGTTGAAGTGTGGCGTTCACACTACTCCGGGTGTATCGGGCTTTTACGATTGTTATTTGATAGGATCTAAGTGATTTCGGATTGTATATCAACGTTTGTAATATATACTTTACAATTGATAGTCTGTAATATCTACTTTAGCTATTATTAACAAATGTATGATAGTTAGTTTGTAATATATTCTGAAATCAGGTTATGGTCTGTAATATATAGTTACAGGTTATGTTAGTAATGAACTTTTGCTATCTAATCAATTCTACTTGCAATTATAGAAATGAGTTATATGCTATTTTATTTGTATGCAATTTTATTTGCATTGGATCATGTAATTACATCCCTCGGCTGCATAAATAGAGATTAAAAAAAGGGAGTCCAAAAATTTATAATTACATATAGTAGGGGAGTCCAAAACTATATAATTACAATTTTATAGAGATGAAAACAAAGCATAAATTCATTGGTGCTGCATAAGTTTTGCCTCCAAAACTATATAATTACACACTTGCCTCCAACACATAGTCAAAGTGTGGACAAATTGCAGCTAAATTTTGACGCACGATTAAATAGCAATGTTTTATACAAGTTTAAGCAGGCATAGTCAAAGTGTCGCAACCTAATAGAAAAATTGCATACTCAAAACAAACAAAAACCTTACAAATCTGTGTTCTTGGCCCAAAAAATATAAATAAAACTAGGAAAAGAAAAAAAGACAATTCTAATGCAACATAAAGAATTTTATCATCTAAAAGCAAAACATACAGTTGAAAATGATGATCACCTCTTACATTGTCATATTACACTTCCAACTAATAAATAGTACTAAAAATACACAAGTTTTACACTGTCCATTGAATACACCCAATAAATTACAATGCAAATACATAACTTCCATTAAAAAACAAAGCATACAGTCCAAAATGATGATAAACTCCAACATTGTCATATTACACTTCCAACTAATAAATCAACCTTGAAAATGCACAAAAGAATTACACTTTCCATTCAATACACCCAATAAATTACAATTCAATAACTTCTTTCCTGATGTGGTTGTGTCCTATCAACACTCTTCGGTTATGTTTCATCCAGCCCAAGTACCATCTATAATGAATAACACAAAATATTATATGTGATATAATATTACTGTTAAAATATGTAAAGAATCAACGACCCAGTCTAGTTAGAAAAGCTTTAGTACAGTTTCTTGAGTCTCAATCACTGGTTGTACGAACTGGGTTCCACTAGTATCCAAAGTTAAGCTGTCCTACACAATCTTTTAATAATCTCGGAATTATTAGTATGATAATAACCTTCGTATTGGGAGTGTAAGTGTTAATATACCTGCACGTGTCCATCTTTGGATATATCTTTCTCTAGTGGGCCAAATAAATTCCTATGCGTGTCCAGGACTGATGTATCTTCTCTAGCTCACTAAGAATTGAGAAACAAAAGCCATTTACACAAATCCCAATTAAAATATAAACATATGAACACTTAATACTATGAATCACAATTATTAAAAAGGTGAACATGTCTACTTTTTTCCTTTGCAATAGCTTTCTTCTTCATGACTTTAATGTTAAGCACTTATTTCATTCTCAATTTTTTTCCTCACCTCATTATCAAATTGATCCACAAACGCCTTCAAATTTGTCCTTGCATGGAGATATCCGTCAAAAAAAGTATTTATGCTCTCGCTTCGCTGGATTGTACTCATTCTAGCCTAGAAGAACACTTTTAAGAATACTAGTACCCAATACCCACGCTCAGCATATAAACTTTGCAACCAGACATTCTCATGCAAGTTGTAAGTGTTAATTAACCCGTCCTAACAACTCTCAAATTCTTCAGTACTATGTGTGTTATACACACATTTCATCAATTGATTTTTTAGCCCACTCTTGTAGGCACCATGTGAACCAAGTTTCTCAGAGACGTTTTTTGAATATGTGTCACAAGCAAATTCTATGTCAATTATCTAGAAAAATAATAGCAATTACATTTTTTATTGCTCTTTCTTTATCTATGATAATAGCCTTAAGAGTTTTACCATCCATACACTATAACCAGGTTTGGAATAACCATGTAAAAGTCTCTATATCCTAACTGAAAATCAACCCCGCTCCCAAAACAATCGATTGCCCATTGTGGTTTACATCAACGAAGGGTGCGAAGGGTATCTCATATCTATTCATCATGTATGTGGTGTCGAATGTTATTACATCACCAAAATATTTGTAGGCAGCCCTACTACATGCATTTGCCCAAAAAACATTGTGTAACCTACCCCACCTTTCCCAAGTTATAGGTGTCGTGCCTTATCGATATAATTGCGACAATCTTTCTCCGAGAATGAGAGTTTGTCTAATCCACCCGTGCCAATGACAAGAGAGCCGAAACTCTTATTCATTCTGATGCAACCAGGTCGTTTGTATCTAAGACTCTTTTTATGAACTTACTAACTTCTCTATTACATCTAAAGAATCGGGGTTTTTGTGGACGTAGGCCATGATTATGGGTATTATAAACTATTGTCAACTGCAACATTCCCTTGATTTTAAAGGCATTTATCTTTGCCTTACAATCCATCTTTCTTCTCGGACATGGTTTCTCAACATTCGACATCCTATTTCGAGCCTTATCACTACGAGCACAACCAATGGTGACATATTTGACACTCTCACCCCCCCCCTCTCACGCCTTTATGTCATCACCCCAAAATTGAATTTCTTAACATATCGCTTATAATAAATCATTAATTCTTCAAAAAAATTAAACTGCATCCCCAACTCTGGCTCCTCAATTGTATCAACCCCATCAATCTACACTATTTGAGGTGTCCTGGCATTGGCATCATTGGTTTTCTTAGAATCGGGTGTAGCATTTTTACTTTCTTCAACAACTCTAGAAGAGGTACATGACACTTCAGTTTCCCTATACTCGGGTGTAACCTCTTTACTTTCTTCAATTACTCTTGCGCTTGTAGTGGTGAAAGAAGTTGAAGGTCCTGTTCCATATTGAAATGGGTAAACAACATTCTGCTTAAACAACAAAAAAATTGCAATTAAATTTTCAAATAATTCTATTGCCAAAAAAAAAAAAGCAATTAATTTACATCACTTAGATGTGGCTTGGATATGGGTTGCCATCTAGACATGGCACAAAAGGCGATGACCAGGCAAGCACTGGTCCATAGTAATTGTGCATGAAATTTGTGAAGTTTGGACAAGTTTTTGGTATGTCCTAACATATAAACAATCATGGTAATTAACCCAAGGTTGACGCATTCTGGTAATAAACACCAATTCAACATATTCCAAAATCAATTTTAAACAACATAACATACTTGAGTTGGCGGATTTGAGTTAGATAGTGTTAGGAGATATGTGTGTTCTTTCCCTTTCCTCGTGGTGACAATCCTAGTAAAAACCATATATACAAAGATAACAACAACCAACAACATGAGTTATCTAATAGATTCAAATTTTCAAAACTTAACAAAAATAATGGAAAATTTTAGCAAACACCTCACAACACAACCTTAACATCCAAGCTAAAACTTAACAAAAACACACCGAATCCATGACAAAACCCCTATCAACACATTTTGTGAGATTTTTCAAAACTTAACCAGAACAATGGAAAACTCCAGCAAACACCTCAGAACACCACCTTAACATCCTAGCCAAAACCTAACAAAAATAATGATTATATGAACCAAAACTTACTAATGTTAAAATTAACACAACAACATCCGTATAAACACAGTAGATTAGTCGAGCCAAAACTTATCAATGATAAAATTAACAAATTATATAAAGTACATTAGGTTGAAAACAGTCAGTGGGCCAAATTCACAGCAATGAAGCATTCTCCCAATGTTAAGGAACAAATTGATTTGTGTGAGCGAAATAAAGAAAATTCATAACAAGCTCAAAAGAATTTTTTACCACGATGGTGCTGAAAGTACGACTTTACACAGAGGAAGTGAACATATCGATTTGCATAGAAATCCTTCAAAAAATTTCAATAAGTTGAGATGAAGCTCATTTTGCCGATTTGTGGAAGAACCCACAAAAAGAAGCTCCAACACAAACACAAAAATCAAATGGTGAATAGATTGATTTTCACAGATCGATGTGCAAAACCTTAAAAAAATTTCAAAAAAATTTTCAATTTGCAAATCTGTGAAAGAACCCACAATTTGAAAGCAACTCAAATGCAAAATTCAAATAGACAGCGAGGAGAAGTTCCAACGAAGAGAAACTCACAATGAATCACTACGAAGACGGAGGGAAGCTCTAATTGTGAGAAGCTTTGTGGAGAGATTTCGGTTTGCAAGAAGACTCATTATGCGAAAAGCTCTATGAACCTCCATTTGCGAGAAGCTCGTCTGCCTCTTTCTTTTCGTGTTTTCTCCTTTCGTTTTTTTTAAATGGCTGACGTGCCACGTCAGCAGGCTGCACGATAGTTACACATTCCGATTGTCTGTCGAATAATTGTTAAAAAAAATATAATGTGGATTCTAAATTTACCCACGTTTTTCAAAAGGAGTGTACGAAATCTATACATTTTACAGCTACACATCTTATATCTCTTAAAAAATGTCATCCTAAATTAAGGACTAGTTTTAAACTTTTTAAACGTCTGAAAAATTGAAAATTTAGTCACTTGAATAGTAATTTTAATGAGAAATATTTTAACCACAAATGGATTACACAAAAGTAATCCCACAAACTGACATGTCTTTATGTGGTTTGTTAGATTGTAAATTTACTTTTATTGTAAAGTAGATTTAACGGATCACATAAATTCATGTCAATTTATGAGATTGCTTTTCTATAATTTTTTTGTGGCTATAGCAGTCGTCAATTTTAATTATTTCTTTTAAACAACCAATAAGATCCCTAGAAGTGGGAAACTATACAAAATTAAAACATTGTAATGAGTTTGGGAGAGTGGTGACGACAATGTATTGTAGATTCATGAGATTAGTGTAGAGGTTGGGAAGGGAATGTCTGGACACATCTTAGAGCATCCACATCACCTTCCTTGTAAATTTTTCTAAATTTTAACTAAAAAACACAATTCCTAAAATCTTATCCCAAATTTTATTCATCTTTCAAGATTATTCTAAGTCTCATTTTCTATAAGTTCTCTATTCTATTAAAATAATATTTTTTCTATTTTTCTTTATTATTTTATTCTCTCACTTCCATTTACAATCTTAACTACTCAAGCTTTTGTATTTTCCCTTATGTTTTGAAATATTAGCTAGAAACTATCACCTTCTAGCTAATATTTCAAACACAAATCCGATTTTTTTTTTACAAGTACGATAATAGTTTTGAATTTATTACGATTTTAAAAGTAATAATTTTTTTTATAAAAATTCTCCATTTCCAATGGCTTTTTATTTGTAACGGATAAATAAAAATAAAGATTATGGTTTTCTCTGAGATCTAAAGGTAATATTTTTTGTCCTTTGTCTAACGGTAAAATTTCTTGTTTTCACACATTGAATTACTAAAGCCTGGGGAAAGAAATCAAAATGATTTTAGTTTTAAACACACTTGAAGGAAACAAATAGATAATCTGCTTTTGTCTCAATTCTCAAAAATTGAAATATTTACAACTAGAGAATGTTTACATCCATAATATTGTCTTAGTTCTATTTACAAGTACTGAAATTGTCCATACACCAGCCACAAAAGTTCAGTACATGTGCCTATAATATTATCTCAATTTTATTTTCAAGCATTGAAACTGCCCATACGCCAACCCCTAAAATTCAGTACATGTGCCCATAATAATGCTCAGAAATTTTTAAAATAAATTCACAAAATAATTAACCCCGACAACAAATTTGCTATAATGAAACTGGTTTTCCCCAATTTTCTCTTACGCCTTTCTGAAACAATTTTTAGTCAATGTCGAGTGGTTTGGGTATCCATTGATACTTGTATTTTTTGAAGTTCGATTTTTAATTGGTTAATTGTATTTTTGCCATATGTAGGTATTTCTGGGTCCAACCAACAGAAAAACCTGCAACGATGCCAAACCTGCAAAATTGACCAATACATATTAGCGAACAAGATTACCAACACATATTAGCAAACAAGATCAGCAACAAATGACGTATCTCATAGTTTTGGCAACTAAAAATCGATATTATGGAGAAATTATGACAGACATGCCTAATTATATTTCTGACTCTTGAACAAGTGTGTGAGAAATGCCGAGTAAAATATGGTGTTATGTCCTATATAAAAAAGAAATCAACCAGACCTAAACCTTCAAAACATAGCCAAATAAATTTGTTTATATTGATTGAAGTATAAACTAATTTTATAGAAAATGAACTATAGTGTCAAAAGTCAAATTCTAGGGATCTTATTATTCACCTGGAATGAACTATGGTTTTCAAATTTTAAAAATTAGGAATCCATTATTTGAGAGAGCTCTCAAAAAACCCATATTAGTTGCATAAGAAATCAGGAAACTTATACTAGTAAGCACACACAATCCAATACCAAAATGGAGTTCAAGATAATGTCATAAAACATAAGGCATAACATGTCAAAAACCAAATTTTCTTCCCCACCTCATCAACTAAGAGTATCCACATCCAACTCTCCAACCAAGTTTTATGCAAAAAATACAGAATCTGAAAACAATGCACAAATTTGCTGCCAAAACCAGTGATGGGGCTGCCATATAAACCAACAAGGGCAAAGTCCCTTTGTAGCACAATCAACCAAGAAATCATAAAACTAAACTCCAAAACATGTTATAAGGTACAAGCCAAAGTAAAAAATATGTGCAACTTCAACCAACAAGGGCCAAGCCCCCAAGCACACCCAACCAATTAAGCTAAGAAAGCACGAGATAGTATAAAATCAAAGAACAAAACATGTTATATTTACATATCATGAAAGCTCATAATTGTACAATTTCAAGCATAACCAAGGTCACAAGATAGGATGGTTGCAAATCCCTATTACCTTTGTGAAAATTTCACAATAACGATGGACATCTGGGTTACCCAAACATACCAATCAATGAGCATTCACTACAGCTGTTGATATTACACTTGGGTTCACCCAACAACCCTACCATCATCACATCCCCTACACTTACATATACAACCCCAACGACAGCCCTAATTGAATGCTAAATACAGAATTTGAAAATTACACAAACCACCAATCACAGCCATGGTAATGGTAAATCAGAGCCCCAATGTTGTAGAAATGACAAGTTCCAAATTCACTGCTATAGTAACATGTAAATCAAAGACCTAAATGTAAATAACAGGGAATAATCAAATTAGAGACCCAATTGGAAACATATAAATTCCCAATACTGCAAAAATGAAAAGTTCCAAATTCATAACTGTAGAACATGTAAATGAGAGACCCAAATATAAATCATAAGGAATAATCGAATCACAAACCCAAATGGAAACATGTACATCCCCAATGCTGCAGAAATGACAAGATCCAAATTCACAGTTATCAGAACATGTAAATCAGAGACCCAAATGTAACAAAAAGTAAATCAAAGCCTAGAAGTAACATCTATAGTAAAAAAAAAGTATATATCAAAATGTAAAACCCTAAAAAAATCGAATCAGAGACTCATCCAAATAACATGTAAATCAGAGCCCCAATGATGCAAAAATGACAAGTTCCGAATTCACAGCTACATCTCCTAAATTAGAGACCCAAATATAAGTTACAAGAAATAATCAGAAACCCATTCGAGTAAATCACAAGGAATACCAGAGCTGCCCGGTTTGGATATACAAGAAGTGTTTCATCTCATCTCATCTCATCTCATCATTACAACTTTCGCAAATTCACACCCAAAATATAATAAACAATTCGATTTTTTTAAATCCCAAAATAATAATAATGTTAAAAAAATAATATTCAAACAATATTTTATGCAACTTTTATCTCATTTCAACTTACTATCCAAACCGCACCTTATCAAAGACCCATTCGAGTAAATCATAGAGCAATGTAAATCAATAAGAATACTATAGCAATGAACCAATACGGGTGAACAAATATATAATTAGCACAGAGCATTCCAATAGTAGAGAGAGAGAGAGAGTGTGTGTGTGTGTGTGGGTGGGTGTGGGTGTGACCATGTCGAGAAGATGGTCTACTCGAGAAGATGCCTAGAAGGGTTGCCAGATGGGGACGCAAATTGGGGTCTATAGCAAGTAGGATGCAAAGAGAGAAGTTGAGCGACAATGATGAACCGATATGAGGAATGCGGATGTACTCCCAAGTGTAAACCCCTAAAATTTGGAGAAAGTGGAGGTTTGGGAAGTCGGATGTAAATGCTCTTAACGCAGCAACTCATTTGCCGATTTTGGATTTACCTGAAGGGCAGTGCTAGTCGGTCGCCCAACATTTACCTCTGGGCGTATTGCTAGTGCAAATTTTTTTTTTTTCATTTTCTTTTAAATATGTTAATATGTTTTTAACATCCTCAAATATTAAGAAAAAAAATATATACAACTTCACTAATAGTCACTTAATTCTTAACTAACAAGAAAAAAATAATAAAAGATGAAATAAAATATTCGAGCTTTAAGTCTTAGGGAGCCAAGTATCATTGTCCTTTACCCAAAAATCAAGGAAACATTCTGAGAAAGGCTTAAGTTAAGTCACACATCCAAGAAAATCTAAACAACTGCAACTAGGGAGTGATTTGATTATTGTCTCTTGAAAAAAAAAAGTAGGAAAGACAAGCAATAATTAATACAAAATTCCGCTCAACTTGAGCTAATTCATACTTCTCAAACTTCAAGCTCTACTACTATTAAAAACCATACCATGATATAAATGATAGGCATTCCAAAGAAAAAATATTGCGACAACAAATAGAGCCTGTTGGAAATGGAATTCCTCTAAAACAACCACTTCCCGCGCCTTTTTCCCTCACTTTTTTAACAACAAGAGGACGATCATAAATTCTGTCTTTGTTGATTTCTATTGGTTTGCTCAAAACCCAGGCTCCCAGAGACTTGAGTCTCATTAGTATTCCTCAAACAATGATTCTTGCTTTGGAAGTGGAATCCGCCACATGAGTTTCAATGTGGAAAGGTATGGCAAGCGGCCGCCCTTTTTGGGCACATGGAGGAAGATGCTTTGCATGTTTCCTATGGGATCCCATGTAAATCAGAGACCCATTCGAGAAAATCATAGAGCAATGTAAATCATAAGGAATACTAGAGAAATGAACCAATACAGGAGAACAAATATATAATCTGCACAGAGCATTCCGATAAGAGAGAGAGAGAGAGAGAGAGAGAGTGGGGGTGTGAGCATGTCGAAGGTGCAAAGACTTACCTAAGAAGACGACTAGAGGGGTTGTCGGATGGGGACACGAATGAGGGTCAACAACAAGTAGTTATAGGATGTGAAGAGAAAGGCTGCGCAAGAGTGATGAACTGAAATGAGGGTTGGTATAGTGGCTCGCAATATATGGGGAGCCACTGTAGCATCCCTAAACCCAATGCCAATTTTGGAGAGGTGGATGGAGCATGCATTTGGGGTTTTTCCCAAATGTAAAGCCCTAAAATTTGGAGAAAATAGGGGTTTTGGAAGCTTGATGTGGATGCTCTTAATGTAGCAACTCCTTTGCTGGTTTTGGATTTACCCAAAGAGCAGTGCTAGTCGACCGCCCAACATTTATTGCTTGGTGTATAGCTAGTGCAAATTTGTTTTTTCATTTTCTTTTAAACATGTTTTTAACATTCTTAATCATTAAGAAAAATTAAAAAAAATATATACAATTTGACTAATAGTCACTTCCTTAACCATTAAGAAAAAAATTATAAAAAATAAAATAAAATATTCAAGCTCATAAGTTCAAGGGAGCCAAGTATCATTTTCCTTTACCCGAAAATCAAGGAAACATTCTCTGAAAGGCTCAAGTTAAGTCACATATCCAAGAGAATCTAAACAACTGCAACCAGGGAGTGATTTGATTAGTTCGTGGGAAAAAAAGTAGGAAATACAAGCACTGATTAATACAAAATTCCGCTCTACTTGAGCTAATTCACATGTCTCAAACTTCAAGTTGTATTACTACTAAAGACCTTGCCATGATATATATGATTGGCATTCCAAAGAAAAAGTATTGCGACAACAAGTAAAGCCTGATGGAAATAGAATTCCACTAAAATAACCGTTCCCCCCTCCCTTTTTCCCTCACTTTTTTTAACAAGAAGAGGACGATAAGGAATTCTGTCTTTGTTGATTCCCATTGGTTTGCTCAAGACCCCAGGCTCCCAGAGACTTGTGTATCATTAGTATTCCTCAAACAATGATTCCTGCTTCGGAAGTGGAGTCCACTACATGAGTTTCGATAGGAGAAGGTATGGCAAGGGGCCGCCCTTTCTGGGCACGTGGAGGAAGATGCTTTGCATTTTTCCTATGGGATCCCATGGTCCAGGGCAAGAAAACTCCAGTCCCTCCTTGATGAAGTCCTTGGGAGCTCAACACCATTGGGCGCACTGGGGCTAACATGACCACTGGAGAATGAACGACTCCCCATCCGGGCATTGTGTCCATTGGCTCGTGGTCATTGGGAGTCCCATTTGTTGCTGCATATGGGCTTGGAACTCCTGATTGCCAAAGAGTCATGGGAGGACTTGCTGGGGACTGGATTTGGTTGGACTCCAGCC
This sequence comes from Juglans regia, assembly GCF_001411555.2. NCBI lineage: Eukaryota > Viridiplantae > Streptophyta > Magnoliopsida > Fagales > Juglandaceae > Juglans > Juglans regia. The sequence continues at coordinate 12,559,036 of NC_049908.1, forward strand.
GGACTCTAAAGAGTGTGATGCTTACCCTTTTGTTAGGGGATGGACACATGACATGTCTAGCCATGTCGGCGCTGTTCCCCCTCATGACTAGAAGAGAGCTGCACTCAAGTTCATAAGAAAATTTTGTCAGTATCCTATATATGTTATAGATTAAGAATCAGTTGCACAAAGGGACAAAAGATGCCGGTTATGAATAAATGCTAAAGGGGATCAATGTGATATTGTTAGATTGGATAAGCTACAGTCTGTTCTGTTGGATAAACCAAATTGGCGAGCAAGGTGCCAACCTCTCTGCGTCCTCTGGCTATTCTTTTTTTTTTTTTTTTGGGTAGTGAAATTACTATATGACATAAAGATGTTCACGAAGAAAGGTCATTGATAATTTATACCTATGATTCTGTTATGAGGAATGCCGTTTACATAATACATAGTGTAGGCCTATATCCAAATTGCACCACTACATTATGAGTTTTTTCTGCATTTTGCAAAGGATGCCCTTGTCATCATTATGTGGAAGCAGCAACAGTAAATCTTTTTTCCATATACCATCCTATAGTGGGTTGGGCATCTCTCTATTTGGAGCATGAATTTCGGATTGTAAAACAATGTCAGAGTTTCGAGTACATACCCTTGCTTCAGAGAGAGAATGAGTGGCCCTTTGTAATTCCCTTCGCTATCACTCACAAGTGTACGTCCAAAAGCCATTGTTGATTCAGAAAGGAGAAGAGTGGAGATGGGTTGGTCCAAATGGGGTGGTTTCATGAATGGCTGTGTATATTCTCCCTACACAACAAATATTCGTGATTTTAGCTCTAGCTCTGTCTAGGAGGGATTGGAAGAAGATCAAGGCTCACAACACAGACCAAATGCACGACGTATGTGCTCTCTGCAGCTATGTTCTATAGAAAATAACACATGACCGAACATGATAGGCCTTTAGACATAAAATGAAAGAATACCTCGTCAAAGAAGTTAATGATGCAAGCATTTGGTTTTTTATACTCCGGAATAAGGTTCCACTGCAAAAGGTGATCAATGACACCTTGGAGAAGAGCTGGAATTGGCTCTATCGTGCCTGTAAACATAGAACACAAATAGCAAGCTTTTTTTACAATTTGCAGTGGTGTATGTCATGGTGATTTCATGGATCATAGCATAAGTTGGACAGCAAAAAAAAAAAAAAAAAAATATCTATTAGATTATAGAAGTCTCACTAGTTTGATTGTTACTTCCAGCTTCCTCTTTTATTTGTCCAAAAATTGGAATTCCAAACTGAATCAGTTCTCTCTTGTTTCCCTTCATCTGTTTATTGAATAGAATAAAGGTCTCACCTGTAGATTACGTAAGATAGTAAGATTTCGTAAACAAAAAATCCCATAAACTACCAGCTGTTTGCAGGACAAAATTTTCCACACAACCATCATGTTAAAGAAGGCAAGGGAAAAAAAACCAAGAGTAATCTCCGAAAAAATTGCGAAGAAGTAAGAAAGATACTGAATTCAGAAGGCCCCTCAGTCTCAAACAAAATTTTGTTTTAATGAAAAGGCCTCAAACATTAAACACATTAAGATCAGGATTGGCATTAGCATGAATAGTTACACCATAAAAATGATAGATTGTTAAACATGGGTTTATATTCAACTTCAAACTCTTTCTTTGCCTCTGGTCAGGACCCTAATATGGCCTTAGTTCAACTCAATCCAACTCAACTAGGTATCAAATCCAACTTTTCAGGTTGGCTCTTCAAGAGACAATTTTACTAGCTTTATCTTAAAGACAATGTTTAGATCACAAATGAAATTGAAAGTCAATTTCAATTTTTTATTTTTTTTCTTAAATCAGAAGGATAAGGCCTTAACTCACCCGAGAGTTCTCCATGGTGTCCAGCTTCCCGTAGTTCATTAACAAAGTCATTCAACTTAAAGAGCTCTGTATCAGTGAATATGTCTTCATATAACTTCAACCCTTTCACAACATTCACCTGCCAGTTGCAATCATCTGCAATCAGTAATAGCAATCCAGCTGCTATTCCTTTATAGCATAAGTACTACAGGATATCAACTTATTTGTTTTCAGGTTGTTAATGGGAAAGCATTTGATTTAAATTGTGAAAGAAAAAACTCGCCATGTGCCCTTTCACTGGCTCCTTGGCAGAGAAACCTTTTGTCAACTTGATCTGGCCAGGCCGTGCCTCGCAGTCTCGATGGTTAGCACATATGTTAATGTCTAATGCAGTGGGCGGCACTTCTTGAGATCCTGCATGTATTCCAATAATTAGAAGTAACAGGAAGTCACTAACTCGTTAACCATCATAACTGATGAAGTGGGGGATAAGTATATATACAATAAATGTAGGGAAGACTTTAAAATTCACTTGTTATTTTAGTGTTTTAGTTGGGGTAAACTTTTGTTACTTTCATGGAAGTCTTTTGCTACCTTCAGCATAGAGCCACCCACATTATAGACTATTAACAGTATATAAGTTTGTAAGACTGAAAAACTTGGGTACCGTCTTCTTCTAAAAAAAAAAAAGTTTGTAAGATAGAAATGATACACTTATAATTTTGTACAACTATTTTACAATGAGAAATAATACTTGCAGTCGTAAGTGTGCAAGAGTCGTGCAGTATCTTGAAAAAAGTGAATAAATATAAGACTCACATGAAAAGAAATTAATTTTCTAATAGTAGACCACACTCTTTTTTAAAGCGACTGTACGACATTTGCGCATTTCACGACTATATGTAACATTATTCTTTTACAATTCACCGATACATGCCATTAAAAACAAATTTTTATTTTACAAAACTATTTTTATATTCACCAGCAGAAAATATGCATGCCACTTTTGTATGTCAAAAGAAGTATGAGGAGTGTTACACCCACCCACGATGGTGTAGTCTGATAAATTATTGGAGAAGGTCATTTGACTTTTTTTCTCATATTCTTAAATATTTAAAAAAATATATAATATTATTAAAAAATATTTTTTTAATTATTAAATAAAATAAAAAACAAAAATTACATCGACACCCATCCTCGGGACAACTATCATTTCCCAACAAGTATTAAAGAGTCCAAGACTTGTACCAATTGAGGTGTTAAAAAAGTTATACGGACGAAAGCCTTCCGACGGCAAATAATGATTGTATCGCAGCTTTTGTCGCATTGCTGTGTCAGCACTCTCTCACTTGACACTACGCTTGAATTCCCCCCAATTTTCACGATGCCTATAATATATGTTTGAAGAATGAAACGAGAGTAGAATATAATTTTTTATTTAAAAATTTAAAAATATTATAATAATTAATTTAAAAATATTTCTATTTAAATAATATTTAAGAAGAAAATATGATATAATGAAAAATAAATGTAAGGATGAAAATTGTATACAAACACCCTCAAAGCACTCGTACTTTACTTCCCTAGAAAGTTGGAAATCGTTGGCTGCATTTGGCACCACCCAAAGCCGTGTCCCGTCCCCGACTCCCCACTATTCCTTTACCGTACACCATATTCCCCCACCAATAGCCAAAATAAGCAAGACACCGCAACGAACAAAAAGCATCACTACACAAATACAAAATGCTCTCTCCATCTCATTAATAGATCCGAATCTCTATTAAGTTTTATCCGGCATCTCAAACATCATCTTTACAGCCCCCAACCCCACCGACCCAAGTTGACCCGCCAACTCGGTCCCTAGTCTAGCGAGTCCGCCACACGCTGATTCATTAATTAGTAAATAATTCACATAGGGTCCATTGATTCATTAATATAAATCAATGGACACGCAAGTAACCCATCGAGAAATGCAAAGGAGCCAGTGAAAGGGCACATGGCGATCCAATGAAATGCCAAGGACCCATAGAGAAATAGTGGCTTCCGACACTGCCCATAGAGAAAGCTAAATGCATTTTTTTAAATTTTTTTATACATTTTTTTAATATTTTTATACATATTTTAAAAAAAAATTCATAATATCATTAAAAAATATTTATTTGATTACTAAATAAAAAATACAGTATCTGTAGAAATGCTCAGGACCCAAACTGGGGACCCCAAGCATTTCTCAATTCGAAGCACTACAATTTTTTCTCCACCCTAAATATACGATTTATATTATATAGAGAAAGATAAATTCTACATAAAAATCTTACACCACACACTTCCATCTAATTAATATATAATTTATCATTTTTATTCTTCTATCTTAATGCTTAAATATGTATTTTAAATAAAATTATAAAAATAATAAATCACATGTTGATTAAATAAAAGTGTGTGATTTAAAGCTTCTTTATATAATTTCTCAAAAATTATTTTCTTAATAAATAATTTTACTTACAAGTCGGTATAAAGAACATTATTTACACTATTGATATAGTAGAGTTTAATTTATAAAAAGTTTAAAATTAAAATTTTTTTTATAAATTAAATTTTACCATCTAAGGTCCAGTTTACCAACTGGTTTACTAATATAATTTTTCTTACTTCTATTATTTATTCAATAATGTACCGAAATTAAAAAAAATGCAACGTTTGTGATCGCACACCGCCAATAACATGAAAAAAAAAAAAATTATAGCACACATGTCGAGGCAATAAACGAAGTGAGTAAGTATAGTGTAATATCTTTAAAAAATAATAAATATAAATTAAAAAATAATAATTTTTTAATAATTAACTTATTACTAACTAGAGATACTTAACTGTTTTTTTTTTTTTTTTAACACGAAATACTAAACTGTTGTAACAACAGATTGAAGCCTAAATAGGTCGCCCACCTCGGAATTGTAAAACCCCCCGGCGCTTAAACCTCGGGACCAAATCAACCACATTTGTTTTTAATTTTTCCAAGTTTATTTTGTTATTTTTTTGAAAATGATTATCCATCAAAACTGGAAACGAATTCTCTCGTTGAATTCAATGTGGGAGAAACTTCAAATCGGGATTTGAATCTATCGGATCCCGTGTAAGAAGAATCATATTTTCCGTTTGGATATAGAGAAAATGGATGACACGATAACGGGTTTTAAGAATAGAAATTAATTAACGAATACGTTAATCTGACAACTAGTAAATCCTCAAGTCAGCAAGAGCTTACAGCTCGGTACATCTGTTAGAATTATTCGGGGTGGTTTTGAATTTTCTTGGCTACCAAACACTCAAATCGATTCAAATAAACTTTCTTTCCCCGTCCTACCAACCGTTTCTCAACAACCAAACGGAACCTAATCTCTCTAAGTTCTGCTAAAATCTGAAGACCGACCTAAGCACCGTATCTCCACGCATTCAGAACTAAACCGGAAAAAATGAAAAATTTCGAATAATATGACTGGCAAAAAAAAAAACCTGATTTTGATGCAGAACTTTCCAGTAACGTCACCGATCCTATTCTCTTATGCAACAGAAACCAACAAAACCTAAGGAATGGGAGTAAGAATCTGAGCTTTGAGGATGAAAGTCGAAAAACACACTTACCTGAATCAGTGATATCACTATCCGGTGACGAATCGTGCTCTTCGCCAGCCTCACCTTCACCATTTGCATCACTTTCCGTCACTTTCTCGTAAATTTTATCTTTCTCATCGCCTTTCCGATCTTCCTCATCGAATTTCGACACCTTTACATCCGCACCCTGCTTTCTCTCGGCTTCGGCGTCCTCCTTATTCATCTTCTCCGCGACATGCTGTAGCTCCAGCGTCACGTCGGCGATGGAATGGTACTTCTGCATCTGGAGAACGGGGATCCAGTTGAGCCTGCGACGATGTATCGCTGAGAAAACGGCGTCGTACTCGGAGTGCGCTCCCCCGAGCAGCGCCAGGTGGCTGCACAGCGCGTCAATGATCGCGTTAGCCGCCGCGAACTCGCCGCAGTACCACGCGAGAATCGCATCACGGGCGAAGTCGTCCGACATCATCATCGGGTTCTGTATTGGAAGCATCGTGGGCAGAGCCACCGCAGGCGGATCAGCTCTATCGGACGGTGACGCAGGAACTGCCTCGATTGGCATATTACTGTAAGTGTGGTTCGAGACCGATAATATTTCTAGTAGTTCCTGTTCGCTAAGTGCTAATTGGAACTTATCGGGCTGAGTGCTGTATACCGGCCGGTATTCTGTATAAATCGGACGCGCAGAGAGAGAGAGAGAGAGAGAGAGGGTGGTAGAGACGATGCGTTTCTGTGTTTTCAAGCACGAAGTGGGAAGGATTTTATATATTATATATATATACACAATATATGCCTTTTTCCGTACACGTGGGTCAATTGACCACGTGGCGTTTAATGGAGGGTGGTTAGGTGTCAAGACGGACGGGGGATGAAGGTTGGTTAGAAGCGTTGAGTTTTGAGGGGAAGGTAAGGAAATTACCAAAATGGGATCCACTTAAGCAAAATGCCATGTTACAAGTTGCAAAATATTACAACACAGAGAAGCTTTGACAATGAAGTCTCATGTTGTCTACTTCTTTGTTGGAGTGACCACAAAATTAAAATAAAAACATGCCCAAATGAAGAGCTAAAGTGCTACCCGTAAGTTATAACTAAACCATCATGTGTCTTTTTTTTTTTTTGGATGTCCACCTTCAAGATTATTTTTAAAATTAATGTCAAAATTTCAGAGAATTAAACTTTAGGGGATACTTTAATCAAAACCGTAAATTAATTCTCAAATCATAGGAAAAAATAGGTTAAAAGACACCGAATGAGAATGCTATTAAAATATAGGCACGCAGTATTCCCATCTTATCATCTGACGTCGTATCAATTAAAATTAATATAGTATATTATGGTAGGATAACAGTTACCGTATCATTTATATATCAAGAATATATAATAAAGTCGTAATATACAGAAGTCTCACACTCTGCACACTATTTAAAAATATGTGATTTTATTTTTTTATTCTCATATTTCATATTTCATAAAATATGATGATAAAAGAATAAAATCATATGTTTTTAAATAATATGCAAAAATGTGAAGCTTATATCTAAAATTTTTCTATCTAATAATGTTTCAGCACGATGAATGAATGGCCCTCATGTAGTAGGACAGGCCAAAATGATTGAGGTGGAAGGAAAATGAAATTGAAGCCTGCGAAGATGGGGCCGGGGCTATGAACAAAAAAGGACTCCATTGTTGGCTAATGGACGAGGAAGGTGTGTGTATGAATGGTAAGGGTGCCGCTGCTTCAAGGGCTGGCTGCTGGTTGTTGTGTCCACCCTAGCTAGCGCATGCATGCTTACATGCCCACACTACATATTACATACCCTCCCAAAATACCCTAACCAACCCTTAGCTGTCCACTCTCATGCTTACTCTTCCCTTTCCACTTGATATTGGTTCCATCCTATGTAATCATTTATGGGTAATGATATTTTTATAACTTCTTTATTACTGTTTTACTACTTAGTTATTTTTTTTTTCTTTTGTAATTTGAATTTGAATTAAAATTTTTAGAACATAATTTTCTTATATAATCGAAAAGAAAATAAATTCAATCAATCATATATTATCATATCTCATTTCATATAATTATTATAATTTTTTTAAACTCTCAAATAAAATATAATAAATAATTTAATTTTTTTAAATTTTAAAATAAAAATATATTAAAAAATTATATTATAATAACATTTTATTTAATTTTTAATTTCGATACATTATTGAATAAATGAGAGGCCCCATGTTGAAAATAACCCCTTTAAAAAAGTGAGAAAGTCCGTCAGAGCCCGTGGTGCACATGAGGTGCCCCACATTGGAGCAGTCCTACACCTTCCGAACGTGCAGCACATGAGGGGCACCACATTACAGCAGTCCCACACCTTGGAAGGTTTACCACGAGACGAGTACAGTAATTTTTTTTATTTTTATTTTTATATCTTTAAATATTTTTTTAAAAAAAATCACAACATCATTAAACTATATTTTTTTAATCTCTAAATAAAAACTAAAAAATAAAATTTGTAGAAATCAAATCGAGACCCAACTGTTACTAAGAGTATAATTTTTGTTCACATTATTGATTCAAAACGCCATATTGAAACTTGAAAGTCCTACTAAAGCTTTTCTTTTCTTCCGGAATATCAGCACCATACATTATAGAATATCAATCTCTTCGACAGAGTAATATTAAATATAATTATAAATAAATTATATAAATATTATGTACATATTTTAAAAAAAAGAATACATGATTTATTATTTAAAAATTAATTTTTTTCATATAAATTTTATATTTATTTTTTTTTTAAATACCTATATGGATATCCCTGATTTTATATTTATTTACTTTATATTTATTTACGTTCGTTAACTGTAAATATCAATTTAAAAGAATATATACCTATAGGGATATCCCTGATGCCTCTCTCTGTTGATGAAAATCTAAGTACGACTCATTGCATTTAATACCAAGATATATCATCTTTTCACCTTCTTTTTTTTTTTCTTTTTTTTTTTAATGCCTGATTAAACCTGTCTTTTTTCTTGCTTTTCGAGAAACTTGCCAATTTTATTTTTGGGTAATTCTATACATCAACCTACACACTTCACACACCATGCATTCAAAAATTTTTTTTTTTTTTAAACCTCAATACACTAAGTGTGTGAAGTGTGTGATGAATAGTAGGCTGATGCAAATATTTTTCCTTTATTTTTTACTCTGTCGCTCTCTTTCTTAATCAGAATATCTCTCGCGTTCGAATAATCAAGTGAAAGAGAGATAAATAGGTTTTATAATTGTTGGAACCCTAGGTGTGGAAGGGAAGATACGGAGTAGAGGAACAGATTTGAAACGGAAGTCTTGCAAACTGATGAACCATCTGGAACTCGAAACGGCATTGTTGCACAAACTGCTCAATGCACCGTTTGGGCTGTTTAGGGGAAACACACCGTTTAAATAAAGAAAGTAGTTAGAGTTGGTTTGGTGTATTGTTTGTAATACGCAGCGTTTTAGTGTTTATAAACTAAAACGATGCATTTTCATTACTGTCTTTTATTTAGAGTGAACAATGATCATTTTATCTAGTTTTCTATAGTTTGTTACGGGAATGGGTATTTTATAGAAGGGATGCATTGGAGGTTTGGGTCTTTGAGCATTTTTTTTAACAGTCGGTTTGTAATGGAGGAAGTAATTGCCTCAAACTAATTCCAATGTGAGTAATCTATGCATTCTAGTATTCCCTTCATCTTCTTCCCTGTATTCTTCTCTGGTTCATCCATATTGATGTAGCAAATATCAAGTATTACATTCCGCATCTATCCAAGTGGTATGCGAAGTTGAGTGTCAATGACGATAAGAGAATTGCTGTCAAAGTTGCAAATGGTGCAAAGTTTAGGCCATTGCAGCAAGGTTAAAATGGAAATCCAAGGTATTCAATTCAACTCCTCTTATTATATTTTGCCTCTTGGTGGTTGTGATGTGGTCCTTTGAGTGGATTGGTTGGAAACCCTTGCATCAATTGTGTAGAGTTTTGTTGAATTGAGTAAGAAGTTTGAGCACTCGGGTAAAATGGTGGAGCTGTTGGGGCTGAAGTTAGATGGCCTTACAATTCAAAAAGGGGGAAAGGCCATGCTTGCTTTAGTGCATAAAGGGAAGAGATTATTTTTACAGCTGTTACTTAAGGGAAATATTGAGAAAACCGTGGTTTGGGGCGAGGAGTTCGAACAATTAATTACTAAGTTTTCTCAAGTATTTGAAGTACCAAGAGGGTTGCCACCCTTAAGGCCCCAAGACCATAGAATTTCCCTTAAAGATGGAACTCAACCAATGACGACTAAACCTTACCGTTATCCCCATTACCAAAAATCTGAGATAAAGAAGATTGTGGTTGAGTTGTTAGATTCGGGGGTGATAAGGCCTAGCACAAGTCATTTCTCTTCCCCCATGCTCTTGGTTCGTAAGGCGGATGTGAGTTGGCGCATGTGCGTCGACTATAAAGGTCTTAACCAAGAGACCATAAAAGACAAGTTTCCCATACCCGTTATCGACGAGCTGCTAGATGAATTATACAGGTCGATTGTGTTCTCAAAGCTAGACTTGAGGTCCAGATACCACCAAATCAGGGTGGTACCAGAGGATGTGGCAAAAACACATTTTAGGACTTATGAGGGGCACTACAAATTCCTCGTGATGTACTTTGGGTTGACTAACACCCCATAAACCTTTCAAGGGTTGATGAATGATCTTTTTCGACCCTATTTGAGGTGGTTTGTACTAGTATTTTTTGACAATATTCTAGTATACAACAAGTGTTGGGCAGATCATATGGAGCATTTGGGGGTAGTATTGGAAGTGCCAAAGAAAAATCAGCTATATGCGAAACTATCAAAGTGCCAATTTGGAGTGATCGAAGTGGATTATTTGGGGCACGTGATCAATGAGAAAGGGGTTATGGCTGATTCCCGTAAAGTGGCTGCCATGTTAGATTGGCCTACACCAGCAAATGTTAAATCCTTACAGGGTTTTTTAGATTTGACGAGGTACTACCACAAGTTCATCAAGCAATATGGAACGATTGCTACCCCGTTAACAGATTTATTAAAAAAACATGCTTTTGTGTGGAATGATGAGGCAATGAAGGCTTTTAATGAGCTGAAATTGGCTGTGACTTAGCCCCTTGTTCTTAGACTCCTGGGGTTTTCAAAACACTTCACAATTGAGTGTGATGCAAGAGGGAGGGGAATGGGGGCAGTTCTATTGCAAGCTAGGCAGCCCCTTGCTTATATGAGCAAGGCATTGAAGGGTAAGGAACTCCTCATTTCCACTTATGAGAAGAAGCTCCTAACATTGGTGATGGCCGTAAGAAAGTGGAGGTCTTATCTCCTAGGGCAATCATTCATAGTAAAAAGGGACCAACATGCCCTAAAGTTTCTGTTGGAACAGCGGATGGGGACTATAGCTCAACAAAAATGGGAAAGTAATTTAATGCAGTATGACTTTGCAATTGTGTACAAGCAAGGGAAGGAAAATGTTGTGGCGGTTGTCGAGAAAAGGAGAAGGGGATGAGTTGAACATGGGATCTTTGGCCATGATATCATTTTCAACACCCCAATGGGTAGAAGAACTTAAGGCAAGTTATGAAGGGTCAAGTGAGCTAAGGGAGGCCCTAAAAAATCTCAGGGAATGCACGGTTCCAGTTAAGAGTTTAAATTACACCAGGGGTTGATATTAAAAAAATGGAGAATTGTTCTTGCAGCAGATTCTGCCTTCAAGAATAAAGTGTTGCAGTATATTCATAATCATCCTCTATGGGGCATTCAGGATATTTGAAAACCTACCAACATGCTAAAAGGGATTTTTATTGGGATTGGATGAAAAATGACATTAAAAGATGGGTATGTGAATGTGAAATCTACCAAACAGTGTGGTACGAGACAACACCAACTACGGGGTTTAGTTAAGTGTTGTTTGTAATACGCAACGTTTTAGTGTTTATAAACTAAAACGATGCATTTTCATTACTGTCTTTTATTTAGAGTGAACATTGGTCATTTTATATAGTTTTCTACAGCTTGTTACGGGAAGGGATATTTGACAGAAGGAACACACTGGAGGTTGGGGTCTTTGAAAATTTTTTGAACAGTCAATTTGTAATGGAGGAAGGAATTGCCTCGAACCAATTCCAATGTGACTAATCTATGCATTCTAGTATTCCCTTCATCTTCTTCTCTGTGTTCTTTCTCTGGTGCATCCATATTACCGTAGCAAATATCAAGTATTACATTAAGGTTCCTAACAATAATATTATTAAAAATTTAATGTTGTTTAAAGAATCTGTAGAACTTTATCTCTCTCTATCTCTCTCTCACGTCAAACTCGATATCTTTTTTCTGTTTTTATGTAGTTTGCTTAAACCCAACCTTTTGGCAAGATTTGGGTAGTGGAGATTGAAGAAGCATATGTACAGACAAAACTATATATTCACCCGAATCTGAATGAGTATCCAAAGAAATCCGAATCTACAGCCGTGTAGAATTTGGAAAATATTAAAAAATATAAATTAAAATTGAAAACAAAATAATTATAAATAAAAGCCACCCACCCCATGGACGGCCCCCCGACCTATAGTGGCCACCCGTTTGGAAGACCCAAATCGGGCAATTAAAAAAAAAATTATTGTTGACGTGGATTCTATAATTATAAAAAATATATATATAAGTGATTTAATGTTTTATATATAAATTATAATGAATTTCATTTAATAATTATATTTAAATACTTTTACACCGCACTTCATCCATGTAGAATAATTTAATTTGAAAGATAAATTTGAAATTTTGATTCTTACAAATAAAATTATACCATGTAGATGGTGTGTGATGTAAACATCTTCAAGTAACTCTTGTAAAAAACGATGACAAACAAAGTAAAGCATACACAAGCAAATCAATCATATGACACAAAATTAATGTGGTTTGACAACGTGTCTACGTTTCCAAAACTGCAGAAGATTTTATTATATTGAGGAATTACAAAATACACTTTGAAGTGAAATTTCACTGTTTAGAACACTCAGAACCTACTAAATTGTTCATTAAGTACATATTTATAGTGTCACACAGTAGAATCCCTAATTTTCACTTTTTTATGTTATTTGCTCAAGCGGAGTTCGAGCGCGCCTCGAACGAACTCTCCATCTGAGCTTCGCTTGAGCGAACTTTCTGTCCGAGCTTTGCTAGAGCAAACTCTCTGCATAAGCTTCGCTCAACTACCTATCGCGTGAACGTCGTGTGAACATCGACCGAATCTTTTGTCTGACACTTTTTCTAATCACAAATAATACCAAAAATTTTCCTCGGAGGCAACCACGAAGCTTGGACATGTTCGCTTTGGTTTGAGCCTCTCAACCCAAGCCTTTTTGAAAATCTTTCTAAAAAATCATAACGCGTTCTTATCGGATCAGATCATCAGACCGACACCAATAAAATTAGGCTCCATAAACTCAACAATAGCTGTACTCGAATCTCATAAGTAATATGTTGACACACTGAACATGTAAATTTACAAAAGTGAAAAAATTAGTCATCGGCGTCAGCTTAAAAAGAGAGTTTTTTAAAGTTCTTTTGTTTTTTGTTTTTTGTTTTTTTGTCTTCTAAATATCAAAGACACCATTTTTTAAGGCAAGCTTTGATGGACGTTGTTTCAACTTTCAACATATATATGGAAATTGGTTTGCAAATTAACAAAAGAAAATTTACTTAGCATGTTCTTTAATATTCTATTTATTGAGGCCCCTGAATTTAATATATTTTATACATAAAATAATAAAATCAGACATTTTAGGTGGTTATTAAGAATATTATTACTGATCTGAAGCAGGTGCTGTTCAGAATCTTGAAAAATAATAATTAATCAAGTCACACATTCAGTGAAGCTTGAGATTTCCCAAATCCCAAATAAGATATTAATTGAGGGAGAGCCTCCTGCAATAGGCTAACAAGGATTCCTGCAATAGCCTAACAAGGATTTAAATATGAGTAATGTTATATATAGTAATAAAGTATGTAAATATTATATAGATATTTAAAAAAAAAATAGAATCTATTATTAAAAAATTAATTTTTTAATATAAATTTTATATTTATTTAAATTTTTCAAAATGACTTTACGATATTTATACACTCATAACTATAAGTAACATTTCTTTTTAAATATTAATAGGTTCGAAACCCACCAAGTAGTACGATAATAAATTAATCTAAAGTTTTTAATTAATTAATTAATTTAATGGCAGAGAAATCTGTCTGGTGAGTCGGTGACCACAATCATATTTATTTTTCTTGTTTTTGTTTCATTCATATTATTATATAAATACTGTAGAAAGTGACAAATAAAAATAATAATAATGACATCAATCATACTAAGTTTATTTTTTTTTTTGAAAAGAAAGCTTAAGAGCTTGTTCCATTAAATCAGATCTGAAATACATGGAGGAATATCCTCCATAGTAACAATTACATCAGAAATGACTAAAGCATCTTTTGCCAAAACATGAGCCATCACATTTCCACTTCTTTTGATATGAGTAACATTCCAAGATTCGAAATTACTAAGTATCATCTTAGCTTCAGAGATGTACATGCCAAAGCTGGACAGTTGATCTTCCTCTTGCTTCAAAGCTTGGACTGTTTGAAGAGAATCTCCTTCGAAGATAGTCTTTGTTAAACCGAGATCCAGTGCAAACTTTACTGCTAAGAGAGCCCCAAAAGCTTCAGCCAGAGCAGGGAGGGGAAGGAGGCTTTGTTTTCTTCTCATAGTTGCTATTATTCTTCCTTCACAATCTCTAACTACCATGCCAATACCAACTTTAGCTCGGATTTTGTCCACAGCTGCATCCCAATTAAGCTTGTAAAAGAGAAAAGGAGGTGGTTGCCAAATAACTGAATTGCTGATAATAGAAGTTGATGACTCATTTTTCTGCATTTCCAAGTCCTTCATCATTCTTATGTTTTCATTTGCAACCATGGTAACTTGATTCGGGTGTCTAAATCTTTGATTAAAAATAAAATCATTTCTCCTCCACCAAATCTGCTTAGCAACCATAACAAATTCATGTATGCACTCAAAAGTCATTCCTTCTGCCATAGTTTCGAAAATCTCCAAAAAATCCATATGAGAGAAATGCTTTTTCTGAAGGCTCTTAGTACATTGGCTCCAAACATCTCTTGCTGACTCACAATCCCATAATGCATGTGCAACTGTCTCTTCCTCTAGCTCGCAAATTGGACACTTTGGATTTGCTACAATCTTCCTTTTAAAAAGATTAGATTGAGTTGGAAGAGCATTATGACAAGTTCTCCATAGAAAAACTTTCTCTCCTGGTGTAACTTGTAGTTGCCAAAGAGTTTTCCAGACCTCCTTTAAATTATGACTGCTCGATGGTTGCCCTTTAGTATCTTGGATCAACTCCTGGTGCAGATGGTATGCACTTTTTACTGTGAAGAAACCTGTAGAGGTTCCTTTCCAAATCAGTTGGTCAGGACTAATGGAAGTGCTTAATGGAATTTGAGCAATGATATCTGCCTCTTCTTTGCAAAAAAGGTGCTCCACTAACTCCATATTCCATTCCTTTTCCCCTGGCTTCAACAGCTCTTGAACTTTAGCATTGCCATCGAGATGGGATATAGGGCTTTTAACTACAGATGGAATGGTCTTTGGTAACCATTTGTCTCCCCAAATTCTGACCTTATCACCAGAGCCAATTCTCCAATAAGAGCCTGCCTCAATCAGGTTTCTTGCTTTCAGCAAACTCCTCCATATATATGATGGTTTCTGACCCAACTTTGCATTCATAAAGGAAGTCTCTTGGAAGTACTTGGCTTTTAGAACCTGAGAAACTAGAGAGAAAGGAGTATGAATCACTCTCCAGCCTTGTTTTGCTAGTAGTGCAAGGTTAAAGCCTTCCAAGTCTCGAAAACCCAAACCTCCATCAGCCTTAGATCTTCCCATCTTGCTCCAAGCAACCCAATGGATCTTTCTTATTGCCTCATGCTGTCCCCACCAAAAGTTGTGCATAATGCTGTTTAAATTTCGAAGGAGTTTTGCAGGTAGCATAAAAACAGACATGCTATAAGTTGGTAGAGCTTGCACAATAGCCTTGATGAAAATATCCTTTCCTGCTTGAGACAAGAATTTAACCCTTTGGTTGCTTATCCTCATTCTGACTCGATCAAGAATATCTCTGAAAGATTTCTCTCTTGCTTTTCCAACAACAGTTGGCAAACCAAGATAATTCTCATAAGCCATAGAGGACCTCACACCTGCAATGCTGAGGATGAAATCTTGAGTTGCCTTAGCAGTGTTTCTACTGAATTGAATTGAAGTTTTTTCAAGATTCAACCTTTGACCTGAGGCTTCCTCATAAATCTTCAGAATATTGTGCATCTTACCCCATTCCATAGCATTTGCTTTGCAAAATAACAAACTGTCATCAGCAAAAAACAGGTGGGAAATTCTTATTCTGCCCCTTGCAAAAGGCACACCCGAGATGACTCCCTCTTCGACTCCTTTTCTGATCATAGAACCCAAAGCTTCAGCACACATTATGAATAGATAAGGTGATAAAGGATCACCTTGTCTAATGCCCCTTGAAGGACTAAAACCACTTTGGGGGATACCATTAACTAAAATGGAGTAGGACACTAATTCCACACATCTCATCACCAACTCTACCCAAGCAAAATCAAACCCCATTTTACATAAAGCAGCTCTTAGAAAAGACCACTCAACCCTGTCATATGCTTTGCTCATGTCAAGTTTCATTGCCATATACCCTTCCCTACCTGCCATTTTACAATGCATAGAATGCAAAGCCTCAAAAGCAACTATTACATTGTCAGAGATAAGCCTACCAGGAATGAAAGCTGATTGGTTCTGAGAAATGATACTAGGCAGGATTTTCTTAAGCCTGTTGGCTATGGTTTTGGAGATAATCTTATATAAAACATTACAAAGCGAAATTGGCCTAAAATCAGAAACTTTTGAACAATTTTTCTTCTTTGGAATAAGAGTAATGAAGGTATTATTAATATCATCCAAGTTGCCTTTCGAATTAAGCACATATAAAACTGATTCACTGACCTGGCTCCCCACCACATCCCAGTTTTGATATAAGGGGTTAGGATTTGTTAAGTGCATAATGACATTTCATAATGTTGATATCTGTAATTGATTAAAAACACCTGACTAAAAATATTTAAAATATTAATTTGAAATTATAAATATAAACTTTGTAAAATATTTTCCTTTATTATATTTCCAAAGTGGTAGAAAGTATAGTAAGCAAAGAAGACTTGTAAATATCGACTATATATATATATATATGAATAATGCTAATGTGTCTTTTGATCATTTTGACTACTTATGTATTTAATTTTTTTTTTTTTTTACTTACAAATTAAGGAAGTGATTATTAGTATATTGATATATACTAGTAAGATGTTACGTGCCTGAGGCACGTATGCGCAGTTCAAAGTACTAATATATTTTATTAAAATAAAAATAAAGTACATATATCTTATTATTTTATTACTAATATATATCTTAAAAGCTATTGAAAGATAGGCTATTTGTAAATTATTATAATGCTTTCATATTATAATGAATACAAAAAGACAAATCTACATAAATCTGTTTTCCTATTATAACGTATTTTCAAATTGGAAATTGAATCCATGATTATTATTATAATAAATCTACTTTATTAGCATATTTAAATATATTAATAGTGGAATAGAAACCAACAGAAATCATAAAAGTAGCCATAAATAGAATGTAAATGAAAATACAATTGTATCCCTGTGTTCTGTAATTATTACAAGCGGATGGAAAGTTAATGAAAACCAGCATATTCCGTTAAAACAAGAAATTTCTGTTAAAATAAGAAAATTCCGTTTTATAGGCTCTTTATATATATAGAGAGATATTTTTTTAAAAATATTTAAATATGTTTAAAAGATGTGAAAAATAAAAATAAAAAAACAAAAAAGAGAAATTTTGCCTAGGTGGCCCACCAGCGGTCACTTTTGGCAGCAGTCTAGCATTAACACACACATATATATATGAGTAGTACTACAGCCCCGCTGGGGGCTCCTGTTGGGAGCTCCCGTTGGGGGTGTAGTATTGTTTTATATGTGTTTTTTTTAAGTTATTTTTTATATAGATTTTTTAATATTTGAAAAAAATAAAATAAATTTAGAATATCATTAAAAAAACACTTCCTTAATCAGAAAGTAAAAAAAAAAAATTATTAAAAAAATACTTCCTTAATCACGAAGTAAAATAAAAAATTATAAAAAAATATTTTTATAATTTTTTATTTTACTTCGTGATTAAGAAAATATTTTTTAATAATATTATGAATTTTTTTATTTTTTTAAAATATTTAAAATTATTAAAAAAATTATATAAAAAAACAATTTAAAAAAAAACACATAAAAACACACTTTGGACCCCAACGGGAGATCCAGCATTTTCATATATATATATATATATATATATATATATATATATATATATTGTGTGTATGAAGTTTATACTGATTAGTACTCAATGTAGATGTCATTTCTTCCACATCACTGATATGGTATTGGAAATGCAAGAAATGGGAGAACATATCCCTTTCAAAATGAAAGAAATGAGATTTGTGGGGTATTGGAAAAATAAATTTAATTTTTTATTTTTTATAAAAAAATATAAACCCTAATTTTTTATTCACATCTAATACCCTTTATTACAAAAATCTCTTCATTTATTTTTTGATAAGTTAAAAGTCTGCAAATTTCTTTAGAAAAAATTATTTTAAGTTTTTTTTATTAAGAAATCTTGAAATTTTTAAAAAGTTGAAAACGACATATTTCCCTATTTCTCTTTAAATTTTCATAATTATTGTAATGGGCTTACGACTTTACGGAATTATTATGAAAAATCTGAGGCCACCATTTGTCTCATGTCTCATATATAGTATATTCCTATATTGAAAACTTTTCTTGCAAACGATTTCACGTATCAAACCGCATATTAATATTAAATATAAATTATTCTTTTAATGAAATAATACGAATTGAAGATGAATAAAAGAATCATGAAAATTATGCTTTAAATGTAAGGCTTTCGCTAGCTTATACTATATTAAATCACCATTTGTCACGAAAACTTAAGCTTATTGACAATAATGCTTTTCATTTAAACAATGATTCTAAAAAAAGTCTGTGAAAGGTTTGTGTTCTTTTATCATTTTCTCTAATTAATTTACAATAAAATTTAAATTCAGAATTACTGCTTTAATAGCACGTTAAAATAACTATATATTTATTTTAGATGATTAAACCGATAAAAAGAGACAAATCTAATTGATCAAAGTAATTAAGGATTGGAAAATGATTACCTTACAATTACTATCTTTCAACTATTTTACAATTCTACATAAAAATGGAGGGTGTTTTTGTAATTTTTTAAGGGAGTGACATGATTTTTTATTGCTATTTATGGGCATGCAGAGGTGAATCGTAGAAAGGAAATATGGACTATGATGAAGTTTATTTCTATGTTTGTATATAGAGGGTCCGTGGCTTTGTTTGAGAGATTTTAATCATGAGGCCGTGTGTTCCAATGAGGATAAAAAGGGGAGTAGAACTTGTAGTGAATGCAGGCAGGTGAGGGATTTTAGAGAAGCTTTAGATTTTTGCCTCCTGAAAAGTATTGATATGGGTGTTCTGTCAGATGGGTGGTGTGGTATTTGCCATATGCAACTTGAAGACCTGTTTCATGTCTTATGCCTATGTTCAATGGTAAACCAGATTTGAGAACTCGAGGTAGACAAGTGTTACCTTTTTCTGATAATGCAAATTTCTTTGATGGGCTAGTTTGTGTTTTGATGGAAGCTAATTAAGAAGTCGTTGGTCTCATTATTTACTATGCTTGGGGTGTGTGGAAATTTATAAATCAAAATTTATTTGAGCAAACATCTGATTCACTGAAGTGTGTGTTGATAATTGTATTGATTATGTAGCAAGTTATAATAGTATTAAGCAATCTAGAGAAGTGATGGCACAAGAAAAGATCTTGGTATGGAAACCTCCTCCCGTATGTTATGTTGAATTGAATTTTGATGAGGCTCTTTGTAGAGAGAGCAGAGCTAGCTGCTGGTGTGGGGGCAATTCTTCAAAATGATAAAGGGGTTGTGTTGTTTGCCTTAAATAGGAAGAAATACGAAGAAAAGAAAATGAAGCCGCACATCTTCTTACTCAACATGCCAAATGGATTGTGGATACCAATTAATGGTGGCACTCTTATCTAGATTTTATATCTTCCAGGGTGATGCTAGATTCTGCTTTGTTTTTTATGTTTACTTTGATTTGGGATGGACTTTGTATTGTATTTATGTGGGTTGGTTAATGTATGAGGTTCAATTTTATTAAAAAAAAAAAGTTGTAAAATAGTTGTGAATGAGTTGCAGGTGTATCACTCAACAAAGATAAGATACCAACTCTCCCACCCGTCACACTATTTGAGTAGCCAAAGCTCTTATTTGAAGTCGACTGCAGAAAATAGCGCTAAATTTTTGTTCTAGAAAGTGAGTCACTACCAATCGAAGTCACCCCATCTATCCCCGCTCGACGACCGCCATCGGGGTGGCTTCATGGCCATAGAGTGGTTCGAACATCTCCATGACTTCATGTGCATGCATGGACGAATTTAGGAGGGACCAAAGGGTTGTGCTCCCTCTAAAACTCTGACATTTTTTATTAATTTAATCAAAAGTTATGTAAAAATGAAAGGACTTGTTAGGTACAAGTGGTTTGGCGTTTCAAATTGCATACCAACACTCACACAACTTTTTTTATTATAAAAAAAATAATAGAAAAATTTTTTTGAAAGAAGAATAAGGTCTTTTGTTTCACGAAAATTATTTTCATATTCAATTTGCATTGTTTCATTAAACGAATGCCTTACATTTAATATTATTGTGCAATTTGGTACGCGAAATCACTTGCAAGAAGGCTTTTCCTATCTTCTTTTATATCTTCCATATTTTCCTGACAATATTCACTATATTGATAGCCTACATGAACTATCAAGGAACTCTCGATAGAGATCTTGATCGATTTTTCTTGAACCTTGATCATCTTTCTTCATGCATGGTTGTCCATGCTGAAATTATCAATAGGGTACAGAAGTGTGGAAGAATTTTGCCTTGAAAGTGTGGCCCAAAAGTTTCAAGTGATATAACAAAGTTTAATATAATTTAATCCGGGTATTTTGTAATTTGCTCAAATAACATAAATATATATATTAAGCTCGAATTTAATTTGGATTCTAAATAAATATAATCAGTATATTCCATCGCAGCTAAAAAGATTATAATTTACAGGCCAAATAGTAAAGAAAATATATTAAGAGGATTTAGTACATTAATGCAACCAAAACAAGTATAAGATCATACGAGTAAAGCCAAACCATTCATAACAAGTCGTATTTCTCATCTTTCGTAACATGCATGTCGTATTATTAATTAAAAATAAATGTTTATAAAAATAGTTTTAATGCATGAAATGTCGATGATATCCGTATGGCCAATTGATTTGAATTCTCTTACTTTCGGTTGAAGGAGACGATCCTTCCACTTTTCATACTCGGCGTAGTTCTGATCCTCGTCTTAGCACCATCGATGTATTCTGAAAAGAGATCATCTTTAGCACCCTGATCTCTTTTCTTTGTATCTTGAGCGTCATCATCCTGCAGTGCGGACGTCGCTTTCTTCCCCCTTCCAACCTTCGACCCAGTTCTGATTATCTTCATCTTTGCATGTTTAATGAAATCGGAAGACCTGTCATTGATATCCAGTCCCGGGTTCCCCTCAAGTGTTTTTTCCGGTGCTTCTAACTTGGGCTTTTGTTTCTCCTCATCTTCCGAAGCAGCCTTGTCTCCTTGGATGGGAAAATGTGGTACTGTTGCTGGTTTGGCTCTGACGTCTGGAGAGTGCAGGCTTGATTGGCCAAACTCGACAGGAACTTCAATTTGTTCAAGGCGTTGGAAGCCTTGTAAAGACTTGAGATGTTCAGGAGCAGGAGGTTTGGTTTGAATTTCATTGTTTTTTGGGTTTGGAGGAGGGGATGATGCAGGTTTGGGAACTTGTTCGCGAGATGATGTACTGCGACGAACTTTTCTGAAAACAGGAAAGACATGAGTAAATGCACTGAGGATTTTCTTACATATTCCTACAGATTTTGGGCCATTTTGATTCTTTTCCATGGCTTACTCTTGAGGAAAGATGAACAAGTTTGTAAGGATTGTTTGCTTTGGTTGCCTGTGAGGATATCTGGGTTAGGGAAGAGCCGACCCCTATTTATTTGAACAATTCAGTAAGATGGGTGCCATTAAAATATTGTCTGAAACGAATTTTCATTTACAGGAAAATATTGTCTAAAATTCCTAATAACAGGAAGATCAACTTTCCTCAGTTTCCTCGTTTTCTCATTTTCTTTTCTAAGTGAAGTAAAGTGTGATGTTTTGGGATCATATTCCAACCTTTTTGTGCCATCATTTTCTCTAGAAAATGGAATCTAGAAAGTACAGCCAATACAACACAAGCTATCATGACCTGATAGGAGAATTCTCTTGCCCTTTGTACACATGAAACCACAGCTAGTTTCTGAAATGTACTGTTGTTTGGACAGATGTTTCCAACAAACATCTTCCTGGGTATTGGATTCCACATTCCAGTGTTGAATTTTGACATATAAACACGCTTTTGCTGCTTTAATCTATCATTTTTATTAATGCTATCACGCAAGAAAACTTGATTCCACTAATATTTTGCAAAAGCCCGGAAGCATCACCAAACGTATATTTATTATAGTAATATTAGATACAATCTTGGATATACAAATTTTGGTGTACACTCCTTAAAAAATAGTGAGACCCACTAAAGAAAAATATTTTTTTTAATAAGGCTAAAGAAAAATATTTTTTTTAATAAGGCCACGTTTGGTTACAAAGATAAAATGAGGTGAGAAATCTATAAATAATAATGAGATAATTTATAAATAGTAGTGAAATAGTTTAAATTAAGATTTTTATGCAGTTTTTGAAAGAGAGAGAAAAAGTTGAATTAAAGAATTATAAAATTAAAATAGGATTAAAATATAATTTTTTAATAATATTATTATTTTTTTAGATTTGAAAAAGTTGAATTATTTTTTGTGTTCTGTTTGGAAGTTTGAGAAATTTATAATGATTAGGTAATAATTAGATGAAAAATTTAAAAATTTGAAACAAATTTTGTATTTAAATAGTGTTTAAATGTTGAGATAAAATGAGATATGATAAGATGGTTTTAAAGATTTGTAAAACCATACCTAATGACTTATTCATCTTCATTTTCATCTTCAAATTTGAATAATATGTCTTTGTATTCATTTACATTGGCTTATGCATCTCTAAATTTTTACATAGTTATAAACTGTGCTTCTTCAAATTTGAAGAAGCACTATTCACTCTTCAAATATTATTTTACTATTTTTTTTCTCTCTTGTATCCATTAAAATCAACTTTATAGAATTTATATTAAGATGATTTTGATACATGAAATTTATATTAAGTTGATAATACAAAGTGAATGTTAATTGTAAAATATATATAAAAAAATAATTTTAGAAAACAAATAAAAAATAATAATAATATTTTATTATTTTTTAGTTTAAAAATGCATAATTCAATATGAGAATTTTTTTTGATATGCAAAATCAATCTTCAAAAGATGTGATTTTGAATATGCATATAGAAAAATCATTACTAGTGCTCTTGAGCTTCCTCATATTTAAAAGCTTGTACAAATGTTCTTTAATAGTTGCAAATCTAGAAGTCTCCAAAGTAGAATCCGCAGTTGTAATTGCTACAATCTACAATGTGAAATCTAGAAGATCATTATGCATAATTTAAAGCCTCTCATTCATTCATTTTAGATGAGACTTTTATTTAGGTGTTCGGGCTGTGCTCAGATTCAGGGTTGATTTTGATAGTGAGATTAGAGAAATGAGATGAGATAGTTTTAGATGAGTTGAATAAAATATTGTTAGAATATTATTTTTTTAATATTATTATTATTTTAAAATTTAATAAAATTGAATTGTTTATTATATTTTATGTAAAAATCTAAAAAAATTGTAATAATAAAATAAGATAAGATAAAACTATCTCCGAATCCAATCAGTTCCTCAATCACCACAATACCTACTTTTCCTCTATTTTCAAGTTCACGTGTCTTGCTTGTTTCCCAAGCCACTTCTCAATAGGACCAAGGACACTTGTAATATTTAATTACATGAATAGTAATAAAATAGTTTACGAAGAGTATTGAAATGATCTGAATTAAAATATTTTATTAGATTTTGGAAAATGAATGCGAAAAAATTGAATAAAAATATTATAAAGTTAAAAAATTATTTAAATATAATTTGTAATATTATTGTTATTTTGAAGTTTGAAACAATTCGTATAGATTTTTGTGTTTTGTTTCGAAGTTTGTTAAAAGTTGTAATGGTTATATGAAAAAATTAAATATTTGAAATTGAAAACTATTTTGTATTTGAGTAATATTTGAGAAAAAATTGTGAGGAGTTTTGAGAAATTTCAAGAATTTCTTCTTCCATGATATCATCTAATTTGATTTTCAAAACGTACCCTAAGGGACTGTTTGAATACTAAAGTATTCAAGTATTCAACTTTAATTCTCATATAGTTATTATCTAATCATTACAAAATTTTCAAACTTTCAAATAAAATACAAAAAATATAGTTTTATTCAAATTTTAAAACAAAAATTATATTAAAAAATTATATTCAAATAATTTGTTAATTTATAATGTTTTTATTTAATTTTTTTACCTCTCATTCTCCAAAACCCAATAAAATATTTTATCTTAAACTATTTCACTATTATTCACAAGTATTAGATATTCTAAGTATCCCTAAAACCTCTCACAAAAAAAATCTTGAAAAGATTGAAACCAATTTCTCATTCAAATTTCAATCTCTAGAAAAGAAAGGAAGAGTAATTGGCAATACTACCTTTACCCTCTGTAATTAGAATTTACTATTTAGAACACAATAAATGTAACCTTCCTAACCTTTTGTTCATATTAATAAGCAGCCACGTGTCAATTTAATTTTTTTTTATAAAAATTATTAATTTTTTTTCCAAAAATAAGAGATATATATATACATATATATTTATGACAAAAACCGTATTTTCATAATGAAAAAGAACTTAAAATCAAAGAAAAAACATGTTCAAGCCATATGTCCTCACATGACTAGTTATGACGTGACTATTTATGACGTAGTAGTCATGTACCACATTAACTATATCAGTTAGTAGACTAATGGAGTCTCGACAGAGAAACTATTTTAAAAACAAAAATGCTACTCGCAACCGCTAGGGGAACCCTCGGGGCATCATGTCCGATGTGGCAATTAGTGGAACGTCGTCGTGGTGCAACTTGCTTGAAGATAGAAGGGATCTCAATATCTCAGAGCTAAACGTCGTCATTTAGGCTCCTTTCCCTCGAAGACAGAAGGGGTCGGTTGGCCTCCTTTCCTATTTCGCCCATCCCCACAAAAACTTACCCTTCACTCTGTCTTCTTCTTCCTCTTCTACTCCACGAAGCCCCATCGTCCTCCACGAACTAGCTGCCCCACGAAGCCACCGCAGCCCAGTCTTCGTCTTCTCTTCAGTCATTCTTCGTGGTCTCCACGTACCCACGAACCCTCGTACCCGCGAACCAACAGTTTTGCGAAGACACTGTGCTTTGTAGTCTTCGTCTTCTCCGCAGTCAGTCTTCGTGGTCTCCACTAACCCACGAACCAACAGTTTTGCGAAGTCATTGTCTTCGTCTTCTCTTCATCTTCTCCACGAAGACACAGAGCCATGAAGCCATAGAGCCACATCCCCTTTGTCTTCTCTTCGTCTTCTCCACGAACCCTCATTCCCACAAACCCAAATCTAAAATCCCCTTCCCAGAAAACCAAATCTGAAATCTCCTTCCCACAAAACCTAACCCTAACCCTAGCCCTAAATTTGTTTGGTTATCAAGCCCCGAAACATTAACCCTAACCCTAAATTTTTTTGGTTATCATGCCCAGAAACCCTAACCCTAACCCCAAAAAATTTTATGTAATCATTGATCGGGCCGAGTTTCAACGTATCCACACTGCAAAAATGTCGTTAGTTTTCTCCTTTTTCTGTACTTTGGTTTTACTTTCCAAATGTTTGAAAGTCAATAATTAGTTATCATACATTGTACATTTAGCCATGTAATACATTGCCTGTGATGTATAATTCTTACATTAACTATTTAGTCATGTAATTATTCAAATCACATACCATATCATTGTTGTTAAGTTGCCAATTTATAAATTCCACTCACGTATGAGAGTAGTAGCATCTCTATGGAATGCATAAAATAAAACTTGAGTAGGCTGTTTTAGCAAATTTTATTTTATTACACTGTTACTGTAAAATGTTATTGGGATGTTGCATTAAAATGTTAAACTGTTACTGTTATTGCGATGTTTACTTCCACATTAAAATGTTCAATTGCTACGGTTATTGGGATGCTTACTTCCACATTAAAATGTTAAACTGTTACTGTTATTGTGATGCTTACTTCCACATTAAAATGGTTATATTGAGCATGTGTATTTAATTGTACTAGAAGACTACCTCAAAGATTTGCATCAGGAAGGTCTTAATTGATTCACTCTTGTCTATAACAGTCTCACTGCCTACTTCCAGATGACCAATCAAATAAGCAAAGCTAAAACTACATATCAACATGGGCCCTCCTAATGGACACAGTCTAGCACGATAGGATGAGACATAACCAAAAGTGCTAACACACAAACCCAAAAAACAATGATTTTTTTTTCTTTGTGCAAAAACGACAGTATACCATGTCATATGGCAAATCTATTTAGTATTTTTTTTTCCTTTCAGGGTTGCCAACTACAGTCCAAGAAGATACACTTGGCATGATATACTGTTTTTAAAACTGAATAAGTAGGTTCAGTTCTCAATTTATCACTGAAAGTTTTATTAGACTATCAACTATTTTTAAAATGAGGCACCCTTTCAATTGTCATTGTGTTCTTTAAATTTCACAGAACATCACTAAAATGTTAAACTGCTACTGTTATTGGGATGCTTACTTCCACATTAAAACGTTAAACTGCTACTGTTATTGGGATGCTTGCTTCCACATTAAATTAAAACGTTAAACTGTTACTGTTATTGGGATGCTTGCTTCCACATTAAAATGATTAAACTGTTACTGTTATTGGGATGCTTACGTCCACATTAAAATGTTAAACTATTACTGTTATTGGGAAGCGTGTATCTAAATAATTCAACGAATTCCTCCCGACAGTTGAATTTTCTGTACTATTGAAATTACTATCATACGAGGATGTCATCATCAATATCTTCATCTTCCTCTGGTAAACATGCTTTGGGTATACCATTCTATTTTTGTGAGGAGCCAACCACACTAAGACTGACTCGTATTGCAAAGAATCCAGGACGACCCTTCTTAGGGTGTCCACAGTACAACACTAAGGTAACTACATAATTTGTACATAAAATAATTTTATTTATGAAATGATTAATATTAAAACATCTAACATTTGTTATATATCTTCTTAATCTTCAGGGATTACCACACTGTAGGTTTTTCAAGCAAGCATATAGTAATGAAGAGAACGAAGACTACTTTGGTTGTATTGGGTTTTTGCATTTCTAGTTGCATGTTGGTTGTTGCATGGTAGTTAGGGTACATTTGGATAGTGAAAAGTATTGAGAAGTGTTGAGAAGTGTTGAGAATATTTGTGAATAGTAGTGAAAAAGTAATGAAAAAATAATAATAAAATATTGAATACTAGTAAAAAGTAGGTGAAAAATAATGAATAGTAAAAAAGTAGGTAAAAAGTAATAATAAAGTAAAGAATAATAGTGAGAGGTACTCTCACTTGCCAAACATAGCCTAAGTAATTTCTGGATAGTGTTAGTAGTTCCAGAAATTGTATTGGAGTTTTGGTTTTGTATTAGACTATGTAGTTAA
This sequence comes from Juglans regia, assembly GCF_001411555.2. Classification (NCBI taxonomy): domain Eukaryota; kingdom Viridiplantae; phylum Streptophyta; class Magnoliopsida; order Fagales; family Juglandaceae; genus Juglans; species Juglans regia. The sequence goes on from NC_049908.1 coordinate 12,586,660, forward strand.
TGTAGTTGATGTATGGATATTTAGCAGATTGTAAAACTGCCAAAATGTACAGTTTGTAAAACTGTAAAACAGTGATGTAATGTATATTATTTGTAAACAATATGGTTAGGTTAATGTATTTGAGCATTTTGTATGGATATTGCTTGTTGAGAAGCAGTTTGTAAAACAATGATGTATTTGAACAGTTTGTAAAACTGTTATGTATAGCTTGTATTGGACAGGTTGTAAAACAATTTTGTTATTGTCTGGATATTGGTTGTTGAAGAGCAATTTGTAAAACAGTTATATATTTGAGCAGTTTGTAAAACTGTTATGTACTGTTTGTATTGGACAGATTGTAAAACAGTTTTGTTATTGTATGGATATTGGTTATTAAGAAGCAGTTTGTAAAACAATGATGTATTTGAGCAGTTTGTAAAACTGTTATGTACAGTTTGTATTGGACAGGTTGTAAAACAGTTTTGTTATTGTATGGATATTGGTTCTTGGGGAGCAGTTTGTAAAACAGTGATGTATTTGAGCCGTTTTTAAACTGTTATGTACAGTTAGTAGTTGACAGGTTGTAAAAAGTTTTGATATTGTATGCATATTGCTTGTTGAGAAGCAGTTTGTAAAACAGAACAGTTTGAGCAGTTTTTCATTCCAGTTTGTATGAGCAGGTTAATCTATGTGCAGGAACTTTTATGTACAGTTTGTAATGGAAATGTTATAAGCAATTTGTGATGTATATGTTTGAGCAGTTTGGTCAACTGTTATGTAGAGTTTGTAATGTATGAGCAAATACTAACATTATGAGCAGGTTTGTATGGCGTTAATGTATGAGCAGTTTTGTAAAACAGTCTCATATGGATATTGAGCATTGAGACGTGATTTGTATTTGTATATAAAAGTGATGACACAAAATGCCAACCATGAAACTGCATTACACAAAATATAGTTTCACAAAAATCATTACACCCACAAACTCGGCATAAATTTAGTAAATTACATGAACAAACTCGCTGACAAAAAGTAAATTTTACTTCACTTTGGCCAACACTACACCTCATTACACAAACATCAACAACTCTAAAGCCAAATATCAACAAAATGTCCTCCCAATTAACAAAATAGCAATAATTGACTTCCCAAAGGCAAAATAATGATAACGTTCTTGTTTCCCGAATAGGACGAATGCAGAACACTAATGGAGAAAGACGGGTACAACTCCAAACTACCCGGACTACTTACCTCCCACGGACCAAGGAGGCAAGCTGAGCCCAAGGCCGTCTTGATTTCTTGCGGCATAGAGCGGGATCAATCTCATAGCTACCCGAAGAATAAAATTATGCTAATGGAGAAAGATGAGTACATCTCCAAATTGCTCAAACTACTTACCTCCCCATAGACCAAGGAGGAAAGCTGAGCCCAAAGCAGTCTTGACTCCTCGTAGCGGAGAGCGGGTTCAGCCCCACGGTTACCTGAAAAACAAATCTACGCTAATGGAGAAACACGGGTACAGCGTCAAACTGCTCGGACTACTTACCCCCCATGGACCAAGGAGCCCAAGGTCGGCTTAACTTCCGGCAGCGAAGAGCAGGATCAACTCCACAGCTACCCGAACACAAATCTATGATAAAGGAGAATGTGAAGAACGGTTGCCTCCCCAAAAAAAGTCTCTAAGGCCCCGGGAGAGCCACGTGGTAAAGGCCGACGAAAGGGATGCTAGCAGGTAGACTGCTGGCTGGCAGGGTTGTCAGATATAGACCAGACACTGGTGGGGTGGACCGCCAAAGCCTTGTGTGGCAAATCCTTGCGGCCAAGCCACCCCAGGCTGGCCAAAAAAAAAAAAAGAGAGAACAGTGAAAAATGGATGCGCAAAGGACATAGCCGGATATAGTCAACAAAAGGTAATATTATTAATTATTGAAAGCTACAACATAAAGTCGTAGAGCTACAAGAAACAAGTTACACCATAAAATCGCAGAGCTATAAGGAATAAGATACAACATCAAGCCACAGAGCTACAAAGAACAAGTTACTACGCAAGGCAACTCGTCACAATCGAGCTCGATCAAATCATATTCCATGAAAGTGGCAGACAGAGATCTCCATCATTACGACATGTCGATAACACTCAAGATTACCTCTAAAAAATTAACAGGGATGCAATGAGGCAACTAATTGAGTCGTACGGTGACAATACTAGCCCAGGAGTCGCCTGAAACAACCCGACAGACGAGGAGAGGTATGAAAAACTATTGGAGGAGGTGAAGTCGGCGGGAAGGAATGGCCTTGAAGAGGAGCTCAATAAGCAAAAGAGCGAGATTGAGGGGAGCACAATAAGCAAAAGGGCAAGAACCAGAAAGAGGAGCACATGGACCACAACAGCAGAGAAAGGGCAAGGAGATCTGCCTGGAAAAAGCCGTGGGGACTTGGGACAACAACAACATAGAAGAGCAAGAAGATCTGCCCGGAACTTCCGCCCCTCAGTTGGCAGGGTCGTTCCCCGCCAGGTCATCACCAAGACCGCTTAGAACCAGACCTTTCCCAAGAAGAGCACCTTGCTTTAGAGCCTCCTGGTGTGGAGGAAAATCCCCACATTCATGACCCTCAGGTCTCATTGGGGGTTCTGAAGAATGTGAGTCTTCATCTGCTCTAAGCCGTCATTATCATCAAAGCCCCATGCATCATCGCAGATACTACAGACATAAGACAGATCCTCTCGTAAACTACAGATGGTAGCTTCATGAGCTTCTATAACCCGCTTGGTTTCTTCCTGGGTGGCCTCCACTTCTCTCCTCCGCTTCATTTCCTCCTCTTTGACAGAGACTTGTTGGCAGTTTTGACTGGCTTTGTCAGCCACTTATTCGACCTTCTGTTAGAGTCAGGTTATCGGCCTGTAGCCACTCAAGCTCCAACTAGCATTTGTCAAGGGACTGTTGTAATGCCTCCCTCACCTCAGAAGCAAGGGAGGCCTCAATGCGAAGCTCACCAACTTTGCTCTAGCACCTTACCAAGTCGGCAAGGGCCTTCTTAGCTTTTTCTTACTACTTTCGCTCCTTAGCCGCACAGTCCAAGGCCAATTGCACAAGCGAACGAAGAGAATGGTTCTCGCTCATCACCTCTTCTTGGGCATCCATGATGAAGGCCGTTAGACGCTCCAACTCCTATCACAAAAGTCAGAGTCAAGACCAAAGAAAGAAACAAACAAAGAGCCTGAGAAGTTTGTAAGTTAAAATTTTACTCCTGCGAATAGCCTCTTGAGTCTACTCTCCATCTCGTAGATTCGGTCAGCATGGCCGGGCAAAGCTATCGTCCGTAGGTCCGTCGAAACTTCCTCGACGAACTCCTCCCCTTTCCCCTCATTGGGGACTCCGGGTGCCATTGCCTCCTCGGCCAAAAAGCAGACCCTGCCACCTCGACGTCGTCGTCGGAGATGACCTCGACCATTGGAGTGGCTCTGGTGACAATGCCTTGGACTAGCAACACGACACGAGGAGGATTTGCTATCATCGCCATCTTCTTGGGTGCCAACAGCTCAAGCCAAAACAGACGAGCCCTCGGGAGGAATGGGGACATTGTCAGAATCAGATCTGATGGAGGGGATCCTCTGGGGTTTCTTTCCTTTCCCCTCCACCGGCGGGCTAGGGGAGCAATTGTGAGCAGGCGACGTGGCTGGGTTTATGAGGAAACCCACGTCAGAACGCAAGTTGGCCTAGGGGGGCAAATATCTTCGAAGGCTGTCCTCGGTCAACAGAGCCTCCGACTAAAAGTCATTCGAATACACCTTCACCCAGGCCCGAACGACCCTGAGCCTAAATGCCTCATTCGAGGATGGTTTTGGATGACGGCCCGTGTCCCCACCAACGCTACCCCACATAGTAAATATGGGAAACCGGTGCTTGAGGGCTTGCCCATTTGGCAACTCCCATCTATCGCTCGACAAGAAGAAGAATCGGCGGTTGTACCCCTTCACAACATTATGTTGCACCTCCAACCAAATCAACTCTTGAACTGGCTGGAAGCCATAAAGGTGTCGGCCCTTCAGCAGAATGTTGTGAGTGATGAAGAACTCATGAGCTATAAGGTCCGGGAAGTCTAACCAGGCCTCCTCCAACGCGCAGTGCCAGATGACACAACACGAGACAAGAATCCTCTACGAGCTGGGAGGAAGCTAAGCAGGTGTCAACTCGAAGAAGCCCAAAACTTCTCAAACTGGCTGACAAAATGGAGCGTAAGGCCGCAGGAGAACATAGCGGGGTACACAGCAACCTTGGTGCCATAACCCTCAGAGTCCACCGCCCCTTCGGTGGGAGAGGGCACCACAAAATCAACTTTCGAAAGGGATCCTATAGGTCACCTTCAACTCCTCCTGTTCGGCAGGAGTCACCACCGATCGCCACGAAAATCCAACAAATTCCTCTAAGGTGGAACCACCGTGGCCAACAGTAGCCTAAGCACCACCAGAGAATCCAACCTGTCCAGAAAGGCGTGAAGATTTCTTCTGAGCCATGAGAGATTGAAAGAAAAGTAAGAAATTTTGGGAGAGAACCGAAGAAAAACAAAGGAACAAAGGACTCAACTAGCAAGCAAGAAGCGCAGGAAACGAAGCAAAAGGCATAATGTGTATAATGAACTTTCACCAGGAAGGAAAGGTCCTTATATAGGCGGGGTTGACCTTTGAACTCCAGAGGCAACATAACTCCATGTGTCCCCCAAAGTAACAGAATCCCTCGATTATCGTAACTTCTGCAGAGTGTATATGCTGATACGATGTGTGAAATAAATGGCTGCCTAACACGAAGTCATGACGCTAGAACCAAAGGGATGCTATTCAATGCGAAGTGTAACCAACACAATACTGCCACGTGAGTGGGAGGCCAATCATTGCTCGACTAAGAGCAAGGAAGGCCAAGTGGTCTTGCAGAGCTAAAATTGAAGGAATAAAGGAAGAATTCTCCTCTTGGCCCAGAGGAATTGGTAGGGTAACTGTAAGGAGATTTTTCCTACTTCACAAAGCCCACTGGGCCTCAACCCAATACTCGGCTCAAGGGCCACCAGAATCGTGTAGGGGCAAAGCATCTACCAAGAAAAAGAGTCGAGTAATTGATAAGACAGATCAGCCTGACAACCCACGGCTGCGATCTGAACCTAGAAACTTGCACAGAGCACAACGGAAAATGTGGAAGGCCCTCGATCCACCAATATCAGACCATCTACGACACACAAAGGATGAACGCAAGTCGAGGAAACTACGTTGCATTAATGGCGCTACTATTGAGCTACACGCCACATTTATGGTGCCGTCGTAGAGCCACGCCGCATTAAAGGACCCTGATAGCAAAAACAACAGAGAAGGCACAAACTCTATGGAGACAAAGACGATCTTCACTTCCCCCAACCCATGGTATAAATAGTAAGCTCCAGGCATGAGAAAACTCTCTGATCTCTAAACTCTTTTACTTATTTACAAACTTCTAAGAATATTTACTAACTTTGACATCGGAGACTCCCCGGCCCCAAAGCCACCCTCTCCTAGTTACCTTCTCTCCTATCTTTTGCAGGCCCATTTCGGAAAACCTGAGTTGTCTGAGCCTGACTTAAAGGTGTGCAAAACACGACGTTAACAAACATCATTGGAGACTCAATTAGATATGAGCATTATAGCATAGAGATTAATAAGTTATTCTATTATAAAGTCCATGTCACTACAAGAAATCAGGCATTTTTCAGCAATTTTAAAATTGTCGCAAAAGAAATCGCTGCAAATATATGTTATTTCCGGTGATTTTCAAGTCGCCGCTCAATCTCCCGTGCGAAGTTGGGGAAATGGAGGAATAGAATTTAGGCTTCACTTTTTGCGGCGACTTTTGTCGCTGCAAAAAATAATTTTTAACTGTAGCGGTGTTAATGTTCCGTCGATTAGAAAAATCGTTGTAATTAATGATATTTGCGGCAAACATTGTCGCCGTAACAAAATATGTGGCAATTAAAGCTTATTAGCGGCAAATAAAAATCGCCGGGAAAAAGCACATAAAATTTAAAAGCTGCGCGTTAGGTTTTTCCCTCATTTGTTTCCCTCGAGCCCTCTCCCCCGCCCCCCTCTCCCCACATTCTTCTCCTTCAAGCCTCCGCCACGCACAGCCCGTCACCGACGACCCCACCACGCCACCGCCACCTCACCTCGACGGCCACCCCCTCATTTTCCCCCAACCTCCTCGCCGATCTCTTGCCTTTTTCTGAAATCTAGCCTCACCTCTCTCTCTCGGATTTCTCTATATCGCCGCCGCCACCATTCGCCACCACCCACACCTCGACGCCATCGACAATCCTCCGTCGGAGCCCCCTTGTCCTCAACGCCTAGCCGAGCAGCCCGAGGCCCTCCCTCTCTCCCTTGCTCTATTCGCAACACACGACCACCAGCTCTCCTCAGTGCCGCCATGCTCCTCCCGAGCCACCACTCCACGCCAAGCTACCACCACGACCACCCCTGATATTGCCTTCGGTTTTCACATATGGGTTCTTTTCATTCCTTTTATCTTTGCTTGATTTCTTGGTTTAGTTTATTCAGAGATTGGGTTTTGTGTTTTGTACCTGTACTGTAGAAATATCTGTGTATCCAAGAAGAAACTCTCATTAGTTCTTAGGTTGCTCTGATTCAGATGGTCTCTTAAGCTTGTCCTTTGTGTTTTAAGATTTTCTTTGAATCTTGGAATAACTAGCACTGACTTGAAAGTTGACATTTGATATGTGTTTATAAGGTGAGATAGTTATTGTTTGATAAATGTTAATAATTGCATTTATCTTCCTCTGCACCAAGGTTAATGGATTATTGTATTCTTTTGTTGATATTATTTTTCTTGAATTTTGCATGCGGGATGCATTTGAATTGTTATTTCTTCCCTCTATCATATTGAAAAGTCGGTGAATTCCTATTTATCTAAATTTTGGGTCCTTATGATCATGTGCATGCTTTGGTGGTGTATGAAAAAGTGGTGGTTTGAAACTATATTGAATGGAAGACTGTCAACGTTCGAATGAATGAGAAAGATGTGAGAGAAATGTGGCATCTAAAGCTAGCTTACAGTTAATTTTTTTATAACGAGTGTAATGCTAGTTATAAGTTCTAAATGTACAAGTCTTGTACAAAATTCTTGGTAAAAATGTAGAGTCTATCAAGACAAAGTAAGTTTTTAACACTTTTTCAAGATAAGATTCATTTTTTTATAAAATACTTGCGTGAACCAGCCTCTAGAAATTGTATATATCATTTTTCTTGTATAATATTCTTTTGTATAGCAAAAATTAAAAATGTTGTGGAGCTTGTCAGGGTCTTGGAGAGTGAGCCCCGCCATCCATGCTAATTGCTACGGAGCATCCTCTCATTGTCATTATGTTTTATGACTGGTGAGGGGGAGATTAGCTTTGCTTTTCTCTTGCTGCCTTTATCTATCTTTATTCTCTACTTCCATTGTTTTTGTGAAAAAAACAGGCCGACAATGATGAAAATGATATAGCATTAAGCTCCTAATTGATCTCTTGAAATAACCATCTTCTATGTTCTTTCAAGGTTTTCATAGCATAGGGACACTTTTTTGCATTCTAAGGGTCAAAGACCTTATACATATTTTGTTCCTTGCTGTGAAGAAATATTCTTTTATTTATGCAAGAAGAAATTTTAATAGTTGTAAGAAATTTTGTTCCTTCCTTCGACTTTGTAACTTTAATAGCTCTAATTATAATTGAGGAACGATTTTTTATCGACTTGTTTCTTGTTTATAGTACAGGAACAGCTTAAACATCCTAATCTCTCCTTTGCTTTCCGGTTACAGGTGAGCTACAGATATTATTATGTCTTGTTGCTTTCATTTGTTTGTATTAGTACCATTTGGCCTGAACAAGAATTCTGAAGCTTTGTTACCATTCAAAATCTGCTGTTTGGCCTATACATTGATGTTTCTTGGGATGGCAGTGAAGTTCTTGATACTTTAAATTGCAATTAAATAATTATTTGAATGAATGTTACACATCCTAAATAGGATAATACTGATGTGAGATTTCGATCGATGGTTTTAATGTCATAATATTGTTCTGTTGTATTATAAAGTGGTTCTCATTTGTGACTAAATATTTTTTTCAATGTTAGTAAATATAACATGTTAATAAAAATGACCATAACAAAGCATGGGAGTAGGTACGTGCTAGTGACATACGACAACCAAAGATACAATCAATAGCTTAATTTGTCACATCCTAAGGTTGTTAGTATGAGTCATATTTTGAGAGCTGTGTGTATGAGTTAATGTTGGAAATATTTTGATGTAAAATATTGGGAAGTTTTTTTATGAATAGGAAAAAAATGGAGACTTAAACCATTTTAGATTGTTGTGTAAATGTGAGTATCATTTTAAATATATATATATATAAATAATAAATATGTATAATATTTTAATCATATTTATTGTTTAAGTTAATGCTTATTTGTATTGAGATAATATATTTTAACGACAAAATAAAATGTATTGAGATGAGAAGTTTTATATATTTGGAAAGAAGTTGAGGAAAGATTGTTAATGTAGATGGAAAACTACTGATCTCTTGTAAATGATTTACTTCTACATCCAATTTTTTTTAAAGAAGAAGAATAATCTTGAATAATAATGCTAACTGAGCTCTAGTTTTTCAGTCACTCTGTTAATGTCATTAACCACATTCTGTGCATCACCTTTTAGAATCACATTTTGCAGCTTCAATTGATCACAAAGAATTACTGCTTTGAGTGCTATTACGACCTCAGCTAGTTTTTCATTAGAAAATAAAGAGAAAAGCTAAACACAACCGCGCCTTATCCCCGTTGCGGCCTCGGCGCCTACGTGGCATTAATGTTAAACGACGCCGTATGTATTAATTTGAATTCGATTCGGTTCTCTTTCGATTCTCTTCTTCCCCCCCGCATTCCATCCCTCTCTTCCCTTCCCCCCGCACACTCCATCCCTCTCTTCTTCCCCCCCCCTAATCCCTTCTCCCGCACACGCAGGAACCCTAATCTACCCTACCCTTCCCCTGCATCCCATCCCTCTCTTCTTCCCCCGCATCCCTCTGTTTCGCACTAACCCTAACCCTAATCTACCCTTCCCCCGCACACTCCATCCATCTCTTCTTCCCCCCCTAATCCATTTCCCCGCACACGTAAGAACCCTAATCTACCCTACCTTTCCCCCGCATCCCTCTGTTTCGCACTAACCCTAACCCTAATCTACCTTTCCCCCGCATCCCATCCCTCTCTTCTTCCCCCACGCACGAACCCTAACCCCTAGCACCTAATCCCTTCCATTTCGCATGAACCCTAACCCTAATCTACCCTTCCCTCTCATCCCATCCCTCTCTTCTTTCCCCACGCACGAGCCCTAACCCAGAGCTCGCATCCCTCTGTTTCGCAAGAACCCTAACCCTAATCTACCCATCCTCTTCAGCCTTGAGGCCGCGAACCCACACGAACCGTTCTCTCTTTTCCACGACCCCACAAAGCTCCTTCCCCATTGTCCTCCCTCTCCCCCGAACCTCCATCCCCATCGTCTTCACCCCTGAGGCCGCGACTAGACACGGTCCCCCTTCTACTCGATTAACCCCCCAGGTTTTCTTTAGATTTTTGCTTTTACTTTTATGAATTAAATTTGTGCTTGTGATTTTAAGTATTCATTACTTGATTTGGAGATTTTGTTTGATTTTGATTCGGTTTATTTATATATTTTGCAATTTGAATTTTTTGCTTTTTTATTTATCTTTGTACCTTACATTTGAATTAAATGGGGCAATATCTTTTTTTATTTATCTTCACATTAGAATTAAATGGGGCAGTTAACTATGTTTCAAGAAGTTTCTAGTTTGGGTTCAGGCCGATGGTCAACTTGGAAAAATCCGTACTGGGGGGTCAAAACAAAATAGAAATCCCAACAATGTTTGGTTTTCATTTATCGATGTCAATAAAAAAAGGGTAAATGAAAAAATAAACATTTCTTGGATAGTTGCCAATTTTTAAAGAAACCGACAGACATGCTTGTGATTTATTAAGAATATGGTGTTTCGATTATGGCTTTGGATAGTTGAAAACTAAAAACTAAAGGAAAAGAGTTGTACAAACACCAATGTCATTAGAATGAGTGCAAGAGATAACTACGAGAAAAAGGTAAAACTTAGAAAGATGCATTTGTCATTATCTGTTGTTGTAAAATGTATTGAAATCAGGCCACAACCTTTTGTTTAAGCATTGGCAGCGTTTTCAATTTTCCTGCTAATTAGATGATCTAAAATGGCCTAAACTCCAAGAGAAAAAATGGGTTCTCTTTTCTTGAGTGTGCTGGAACTTAATACATGCACAAACCCATCGCATTCTTTAACACATGATTGGATTGAAGTGAGAAAGGGAAATATCCTGACTTCAAACTCCATCATTAGAAGTTAATGATTCTAAATAAGACAGAAGAAGTACGTCAAACAAAACAACAATCTAGTAAGGAGAGCTCTACTTTGGTAATACATCCTGCCTACATTAAAAAAATATTAGTATTCAACTTATAATTTGTTATTAAACCATCCATTGGAAAAATTCATATTGGAAAAATTCATTGCATGGTTATTAATATTAAGAGGACATTATAATTATTATATATTCATTTGGTGTACATGATTAGTATATGCATATAAATATATTTTGCAATTTGAATTTTGTGCTTTTTTATTTATCTTTGTACCTTACATTTGTATGTATGTATAGATATGTATATAGCATGCATATACCAAGTCTGCCAATTGTGTACATGGTTACACGTCTGATGTTGTTCTGCCCCTTGCATGTTGCATGATATTTTCATGTTAGGGCAGAGGCAGTTAAAATACTTAATTAAAACTTCCTGCTATTCAATTTTATTCCATCATTATAAAATTGTTATTCAATTGTTTTATGGGGGTTCATCTTAGAATGTCATCGTCATCTTCGTCAATATCTTCTTCATCTTTTTCAAACGTACTTTAGGAAAACTATTGTGCTTTTGCGAGCTCGAAGCCACATTGAAATGGTCAACTACTGCAAAAAATCCTAGACAACCATTCTTAGGGTGTTCAAAGTACAATACCCAGGTAACTACATTATTTGTTGCCTGAAATATTTTTTTATATATATTAATTTAATATGATGTGCAGTTCATTCATTTTTAATACAATACAATATATGCATGAAATGAGCGGGGCTTACCATACTGTAAGTTTTTCAAGTGGTTGGATGGTAATGAAGTGATTAAGCTACAAGTTGAAGAAAGAATGAATAAACTATTAAAGAAAGATAAAGAGGTTGAGAAGATACTCGAGCTTCTTGAAAAGAGGGAGATTGAACTGTGTAAGGTAGTGGATCGCCTCGAGAGAGTGCAGATGGTACTATCCATTAAAAGCGACGAGATTATGCAAAAGGAGTTGGTGCTTAATGCACAAGAAGCTAAAATAAGGCGTATAGGCACGCTACTTTGGATTTATTGTTGTTTTGCATTTGTACATGTATTTTACCTAGTGTTATATAAGTAATTTGGGATTGTTGTTAGTTCTATGTTTAGGTATTGGACTTGTACATTTGTTTTATCTTTGTATTGGATTTGTACATTTGTTTTAAGTTTTTATTGGACTTGTACATGTTTTAAGTTTGTATTGAACTTAAAGCATGTCCCTCAAATGGTAACCTGTGGAGATTATGAGGGCTTGAGCAATGTGATTTATATTGGACTTGTACATTTGTTTTAACTTTGCATTGTGTGAGTGAGTAAATGAGAGCATTTCAACCCAAAATGAAATACTTGGGAGTTTACAAGCAGTTTATGTATCTTTGAAACAGATTGCTAGAGAATGGTTGTGAAACAGAAACAGATTGATAGAGAATGGTTGTATGTATCTTTGAAACAGTTTATGTATCTTTTACAAGCAGTTTATCTTTGCTAGAGAAACAGTTTATGGTTGCTAGAGTTCTTGGTGTTCCGATGAATTAAGAGTATCCTATTACTACATTATACCAAGTCTACCAATTGTGTGCCGTAGAGCCTGTTCTTTGTTTAGAAGTAAGGTTTTGTATGTTATGGGAAGAAGAGTACCACGTGATTTACAACAGGTCTTTACATACAGTTTGCTGTGCAATTTCTTGTGCACATTTTTCTAATCTAGCTGGAGTATTATATAAAGATATGAAACCAACACAATTTTCTCAGAATGCAGAGGTAGGCTAATAAGATGCATAATTATTGTTTTATTGTTTATTGACCATTCTATCAAAAATTATTGTTTTATTTTTTATTAACAATACCCTTTTTTTACTATACAGTGGTACTTCAGGTATGCTAATAAGATGCATTACATGATAGCCTGCCATAAAAAAAAGGGAGAAGTGCTACACCAAAAGTAAAGCAGAGATACAATGAAATACACAACAAAGTCTCTTAAATATACAAAAATATATTCAATCCACAACAAATTTATCCAACTCAATCATTACAATAAAGTCCCTCAAATACACAAAATATATCAAATCCACAACAAATTTATCCAACCCAATCATTACAACGAAGTCCATCAAATACACAAAATATATCCAATCCACAACAAATTTATCCAACCCAATCATTACAACAAAGTCTCTCAAATACACAAAATATATCCAATCCACAATAAATTTATCCAACCCAATCATTACAACGAAGTCCATCAAATACACAAAATATATCCAATCCACAACAAATTTATCCAACCCAATCATTACAACAAAGTCCCTCAAATACACAAAATATATCTAATCTAACATCACAACAAAGTCCCTCCCTCAAATACATTCAATAAAGAAAATAACCCATGCAATACATTCAATAGACAAAAAAGTTTAACTGGGAACCCATCATTGCAACGGTTGTGATCCATCTAATCCAAATTGCATCTGTGAAGAATAAATAACAAAATATATTATTCAAGTAATATATATTACTATTAAACTCGAAAAAAAAAGCTATGAACCACTAACGCTTTCTTGACTCTGCATCACTATTTCTCGGGGTTGGGTTCCAATAACGTCTATAGCCACTCTTTCTCTTTCTGAAACAGTCTGCTGGAAATCAAACGTAAATATATAGCCAAATAATGGAAATTAGTAATAAATATAAACTTATTAATATACCATCTCAGAAGGGCCAAATAAATTCCTGGATACTTCTACGATCGGTGTATCTCCTTTATCCACGACTTGGGTATCTCCTCCATCCCGCTAATAATTATTTAACAAACAAAATTACATTAAATCATTTTCTTCGTCAACAAAATATAAATAAAAAGCGGATATTAAAATATCATCACTTCTTTACACTTCCCCTTTGCTGGTACTTTCTTGGTCTTTGCTTTAACTTTACGCATGTCTATCTCCATCCTGGATGCTCTCCTTAGAGATGGAGGTCTGCCTTTGCCTTTCACAACCCACGAACTACGTACTTCCCTAGAACCACCGACCGTAGTGTCATTTGCCGTACTATCAACATTGGAACCAATTTGAGTCATCGATGGGGGTTCTTGATTGGCACGATACAAATCAATCATCTCATATAACTTAGTTCTCGCATCCTTAGTATGCTCTCTCGAACCCGCTGCGTGAGTAATCATCTGATAATAGATATTTAAAAGACTTGAATATCTATTAGAATTTGCTCGTTGTTCCCCTCCATCGTAGCTGCTGTGGATTAATGTGTATCACCTTTTAATATCCTTCCTCCATCGATCTAAAATGTACATTTCTAACAAAAATTTAATATCGTTACACCTGAATATGACCAAAATATGCCGACACAATATCGACCTCATCTCAAATAATCCACAAGAGCACTTTGCAACTGCAGTTTCGTTACTAAAGTCCACAAAATGGGTAACCAGCTTAGTGAACTCTTCCAACCAAACTTCATCATCTACCATATATGTTTTTACTGCACCATTACTTTTATGTAACTTTGGATTCAAGTCAATGATGTTGTTGACTTGCTGCTGAACTTCCTTAAATTTAGCATTCGTGTACAACTCTTGAAACCTCTTTTCAATCGGAGATCTAGATATGCAGGGGATTGTGACATTAAATGACTGGAAATCTGCAAGATTTTCATTCTCAATCTTTTTTTTCAACTCGTTATCAAATTGGTCTACAAACTCCTTCAAGTTTGTCCTACAATGAACATAACCATCAAAAAATGCATTCATGCTCTCGCTTCGCTGCGTTATACTCATTCCAGCCCAAAAACACTCATTCAGAAATGTTGGTACCCAATGTTCACACTCAACATATAGGCTTTGCAACCACGCATTCTCATGCAAGTTGTAAGTGTTAATTAACTAATCCCAACATTTCTCAAACTCATCAACAAGTTGGGTGTCATATACACATTTCATCAATGCATTTTTCATCCCAGTTTTGTACGAACTATATGAGCCAAGCTTCTCAGGGACTTTCTTTAGTATATGCCAAAGACAAAATCTATGCCGGGCTTTTGGGAAAACAATTGCGATTGCATTTTTTATCGCTCTATCTTGATCAGTGATAATAGCCTTCGGAGCGATACCATCCACGCATTGCAACCATGTCTCGAACAACCACACAAAGGTCTCTGTATCCTCACTGGAAATCAGGCATACTCCCAACAAAATTGACTGTCCATGATGGTTTACACCAACAAATGGTGCAAAGGGCATCCCATATCGATTCGTTAGGTATGTGGTGTCGAATGTGACCACATCATCGAAATCTTAGAACACTGCTCTACTACGAGGGTCCACCCAGAAGACGTTCTTTAACCTCCCCTCATCATCTATATCCATCATATAAAAGAACCCAGGATTTTTGTACTGCATCCGTAAAAAGTAATCTCGGAGCGCTCCAGCACCACCTGCGCCAAGTCGTAAATATCTGGCCTTGTCAATATAATTACGACAATCTTTTTCCAAAAATAGGAGGTTCTCGAATCCACCCGCTCTAACAACAAGTGATATGAACCCATGAGAATGAATTCCCTTGAACCCACAATCAATTTGAAAACTCCCCAAGAAAGGCAAAATCAAGTCAACGGATGGAGAACTTAGACCAGATGAGAACTTGTTTCAATAATTTAGATTATATTAAAATCTAGACCCGTTGAAGAACTCGTCTCAAGAACCCAGATTACAAAAAATGAATGCCACAAAGGTTGTGATTTACCTTTGATAAGTTCAAGAGTTCAATCAAGAACAAGAGGAGAAACTCAACTCACAAATAAAATTCAATATTGTCTAACCCCTCAAATGAGGCTACAAAGAGTTTTTAAACCCAAATCTAATCAAAACCTTAGCCAAAAAAAAGCCCCTTTTACCCAAAATGACCATTGATGAACAGTACCGGCTACAGTACGCGCGGATACAGTAACCCCTACAATAAATTGATGAAACCCTAGTTCCTAAAAAGTAACTTTCTAAATAAGCCATTGACCAAAATACAAGGCCTTCCCAAAAAACATAGTTCATAAGAAATAAGACATGTGGGCTAAGCATCTTCAAGCCGACTTATTCTAAACTAAAAAAATAAATCATTTAACCAAATTGGAAGCCTCCAATAACAATAGGTCGTATCTCTAAATCATGTCTTCCACAGCTTGAATCAAGTGGATCAAAACTGGTTCTTCTTCTTTCAGACCCATCTTGAGTGTTGGGCTCTTGCTGACTTCATCCCAAGTGTATTGCACCAATCCTTGCATTGCTTCCTTGATCTTCTTGGCTCTTGATCTTGTAATTGGCCCATCTAGAACTTGCAAAGGATCTTTAAGAGTAGGCCCACCTTGGTTCCTATCATTCCACCTCTCCTCAAAAGGATTCGACCTCGAATCTTCACCTACATCAAAAGGAGAAAGATCAGAAATATTGAAGGTTGCAGAAACTTTATACTCACCTGAAAGATCCACTTTATATGCATTGTCATTAATTTTCTCAAGAATTTGGAAAGGTCCATCTCCTCGAAGATGCAGCTTAGTCCTTCTATGGGCTGGGAATCTTTCTTTGAACATGTGAACCCAAACCCAATCTCCTGGTTCAAAGATGACACGCCTTCGTCCTTTATTGGCTTGGGAAGCAACCCTTTCATTCTTTTGGGCAATTTGAAGCCGTACCCTCTCATGAAGTGACTTCACCAACTCCTCCTTCTTTTGTCCATCCAAACTACTCCTCCGGGATAGAGCATCAGCAACAATGTTCTCCTTACCTTACTTGTAACGGATGACATAGGGAAATGTCTCAATGTATTCCATCCATCTAGCATGCCTTTTATTCAATTTACCTTGACCCTTGAGATGCTTCAATGATTCATGATCGGTGTGGATCACAAATTCCCTTGGCCATAGGTAGTGCTGCCAAGTCTCTAACGCACGAACAAGAGCATAAAGCTCTTTGTCATAAGTAAGGTACTTAAGGAATGCCCCACTTAACTTTTCACTGAAGAAGGCTATAGGCCGCCTATCCTACATCAAAACGACTCCAATCCCTATTCCTGAGGCATCACATTCAATCTCAAAAGTTTTGTTAAAATCAGGTAATGCTAATACAGGTGCAGAGCACAACCTTTCTTTAATAGTGGCAAAAGCATTCTCTTGATTAGCCCCCCAATGAAACCCAACATTCTTTTTAATTACCTCAGTGAGTGGTGCAGCAATGGTTTAACAAAACGCCGATAAAAGCTAGCTAAGCCATGAAAGCTTCTTACCTCAGTGATGCTTTTTGGCGTTGGCCACTCCTTGATGGCCTTGATTTTCTCTTCATCCACCTCAATACCCTTTGTACTAACAACATAACCAAGAAAAACAGCTTTTTCCTTGCAAAAGGCACATTTCTTGAAATTAGCACACAACTTTTCACATCTCAACACATCAAACACATATCTCAAATGCTCAATATGTTCATTTAAGTTCTTGATGTACACTAAGATATCATCAAAGTACACAACCACAAACTTGCCTATGAATGCACGCAGGACATGGTTCATTAATCTCATGAAAGTACTGGGCGCATTTGTAAGCCCAAATGGCATAACCAACCATTCATAAAGCCCATACTTAGTTTTAAAAGCAGTTTTCCATTCATCACCCTCTTTCATTCTAATTTGATGGTATCCACTTTTAAGATCAATTTTACTAAAAATACATGAGCCATGCAATTCATCAAGCATATCATCCAATCTAGGAATGGGATGGCGATACTTTACCGTGATATTGTTGACCGTCTTGCAATCAATCCACATCCTCCATATCCCATCCTTCTTTGGCACTAGTAGCACTGGTACTACATAAGGGCTCATGTTCTCCCTCACGTACCCCTTGCTCATCAAATCCTCAACTTGCCTCTGAAGCTCCTTTGTTTCCTCTGGATTTCTCCTATAAGCTGGTCGGTTTGGAATAGCAACCCCGGGCACAAAATCAATCTGGTGCTCAATGTCTCTAATGGGTGGCAACTCATTTGGCATCTCCTCCGAGAATACATCCTCAAACTTCTGCAACAAAGAAACAGCCAAACTAGGAAGAGACTGGTTAGTTTCATCAAGAGTAAGATAAGACTCTTTATAGACAAGAAAAATTATAGGGCGATCTGCGAAGAAAGCCCTCTTAACCTCACTCTCTCTTGCATACAAACTCACTTTTGCCTTTCCTTTTCTCTCGGCAGACTCTCTTTCTTTTTTCTCTCGTGGCTCCACTCTTTTTTCTTTACTCTCAACCATCTCTCTACTTTCTTTTTCACTCTCACTCTTTCTTTTTTGCTCAATCACTTTTTCACTCTTTCTTTTTTAATCACTCTCATTTTCACTCTTTCTCTTTTGATCACTCTCATTTTCACTCTTTCTTTTTTGAGCAACCTCACTTTTCAATTTCAGTTGGTCCTCATGGCTTGAAGTTAAAGGAGCAAACTTAATTGTTTTGCCCTCCTTTTCAAAGATGTACATGTTCTTGAACCCATCATGTGTCACTCTCCTATCATATTGCCATGGCCTCCCCAAGAAAATATGACCCGCATGCATAGGCACAACATCACAAAGCACCTTATCTTGATACTTCCCAATAGAAAAAGTAACTAACACTTGTTTATCCACCCTAACCTCTCCACAATCATTCAACCACTGCAATTTGTATGGTCTAGAGTGTTTTAAGGTTGGTAAATTCAATTTCTCAACTAAAGTAGTGCTAGCCACATTAGTACAACTCCCCCCATCAATGATCATACTACATACCTTATTGTTGACATGGCATCTAGTATGGAAAATGTTCTCTCTCTGTTGCTCTGCATCATCCACTTTAATGTGTGCATTGAGAGCACGCCTGGCAACAAGAGACTCACCTGTCACAGGGTATACGACTCCATCATCATCACTAGCATCAACCAACTCGGGCACCTCATCACTATCATCCTCACTCTCAGTCATCACCTCTCCATTGTCACACATAATCATCACTCTCCTATTTGGACATTGAGAAGCAATGTGCCCTGAACCCAAACACTTAAAACATTTAATATCTCTATTCCGTGAAGGTTGGGATTCTACCTTGAATTTGTTGCTAATTCCCTCATCTTTTCCCTTAGGTGGTTCGATCTTTCTCTTTGCTTCAGCTGGATCATTCATATCCCATTTTGATTTCCAATTAGTGCTAGAAACTAAAATGTACCTTACTGTCCCTTTTCTCTTTAATTGCCTCTCCACCTTCATAGCCATATGCATCATGTCCTCTATCTCCACATAATGCTGCAATTCAATTACATTGGTTATGTCCCTATTCAAACCACTCAAAAATCTAGCCATGATGGCCTCTCGGTCATCCTCTACATTAGCCCGAATCATCGCCACCTCCATCTCCTTATGGTAATCCTCCACACTTCTAAACCCCTGTGTAAGATTTTGTAATTTCTGGTAAAGGTCTATATAGTAATGGCTAGAAACAAATCTCCTACTCATGAGAGCTTTCAACACTCCCCATGTCTCTATAGGCCTCTCATAATTCCTCCTCCCATTGGTCACTAATTGATCCCACTAAATAATAGCATAATCAGTGAACTCAATTTCCGCCGACTTTACTTTCTTCTCCTCAGAGTAATTATGACAATCAAACACCAACTATATTTTTTTCTCCCACTCTAAATAAACCTCAGGGTCAGTTCTACCTCGGAAATATGGTATTTTCATTTTGATGCTACCAAGGTCTCTATCTACACCATCCCGACCTGTTAGATTCCCCTCAAGTCCTATTTCATGCCTAACTCCTCTATTTCTACCCGACCCAACGTCAGATGCTAAGTCTTCCCCATCCTCACCATCTCCTTCATTCTCATACTGATTTTCAACTCTATGCTCACGTCACCTCCTATCCCTCCTACCTTGTGGATTTCTAATCGCTGCTTCTTGATGATCTATCTGATCCCTCACTTCACCTAACACCAAGTTCAACCGCTTAAACTGTTGTTGCATGGCTTGCAACACAAAGGATGAGTTATCTGCTCTCCCCCTTGGTGATGCGCTACTCCGATGAGACATTATCAGGTGCTACACAAAAGAATGTTAGTGGCAAAAAAAGGTAAACCTCACACACTTCCTTACGTGTTTACACTCGAATAATGACACTCCACTCGTGTTTCACTCTTAATTGACTTTTTCTCGATAATAGTCTCACACTCTCTTGCCTTTTACCTCAAGAGTTTTCTCACTCAAGTTCTTTAAGAACCAATTGACTCAATCAAGACAAAGCAACCTTGTTTTATCCCAACTAGTAATTAGGCCTAAGAAAAAGAACAAGAGAAATACTGAAGGAATGAAAAAAAAAATGGCACGTGAATCAAGGAAATTTATACGAATGAAACAGTAACTATAAGACAAGATACCAACTAGAATAATGTATGCACCCCCTTTGATGATAAGGCTCATCACGATTTTTTTTTTCTTTTCCTTTCTTTTCTTTTCTTTTCTTTTCACCAACTGATTTGATCACAATCAAGAATAAGCAGTTGAGAAAACCCTCACAATAACTCAAAAATCCTAGGGCAAGTGATATACGGCAGCCCATAGAACAAGAGATTTCAGCCAACACAAACCCTGGAACAATGAATTTCAGCAACCCTAACAATAGTGAACAAATCTGCTAGCCACCACTATTTTTTTTTTTTTTTGTAATCAATCCTAGAACAATGAAGCCCTATAATTAAATATGCAAGAAATAAAAGATAGAATCAGACCTAATTGGAAACCTTGCTCTGAATACCAAATGATATGAACCCGTGGGAATGAATTCCCTTGAATCCACAATCAATTTGAAAACTCTCCAAGAAAGCCAAAATCAAGTCAACGGATGGAGAACCTAGACCCGATGAGAACTTGTTTCAAGAACCTAGATTATATTAAAATCTAGACCCGTTGAAAAACCCGTCTCAAGAATCCAAATTACAAAGGAGGAACGCCACAAAGGTTGTGATTTACCTTTGATAAGTTCAAGAGTTCAATCAAGAACAAGAGGAGAAACTCAACTCACAAATAAAATTCAATATTGTCTAACTCCTCAAATGAGGCTACAAAGAGTTTTTAAACCCAAACCTAATCAAAACCCTAGCCAAAATAAAGCCCCTTTTACCCAAAATGACCCTTGATGAACAGTATCGGCAACAGTACGCACGGCTACAGTAACCCCTACAATAAATTGATGAAACCCTAGTTCTTAAAAAGTAACTTTCCAAATAAGCCCTTGGCCAAAATACATGGCCTTCCAAAAAAACATAGTTCATAAGAAATAAGACATGTGGGCCAAGCATCTTCAAGCCCACTTATTCTAAACTAATAAAATAAATCATTTAACCAAATTGGAAGTCTCCAATAACAATAGGCCGTATCTCTAAGTCATGTCTTCCACAGCTTGAATCAAGTGGATCAAAACTGGTTCTTCTTCTTTCAGACCCATCTTGAGTATTGGGCTCTTACTGACTTCATCCCAAGTGGATTGCACCAATCCTTGCATTGCTTCATTGATCTTCTTGGCCCTTGATCTTGTAATTGGCCCATCTGGAACTTGCAAAGGATCTTTAAGAGTAAGCCCACCTTGGTTCCTATCAACAAGATATCTGTAACTCTTATTTATTCGGATGCCAGCCAAATCATTTGTATCGAGGACCCTTTTTACGGCATCACTAACTTCTCTATTACATTAGAAGAAGCGGGATTTCTTTGGACTAAGGCCGTGATTATGGATATTATGTATTGTCGTCAACCGAAGCACACCATCTTGCCTTAAGGCATTAATCTTTGCCTTACATTCAGTTTTCCCTATCAGACGTGGGTTGGCAACATTCAACGTCCTATTCCGGGCCTTCCCACCACGGGCACAAGTAAGGCTGACATATCTAACAGACTCATCTTCTCCCCTCTCTGTCCGCTTTGTCATCACCCCAAACCCGCTCCTCTTACCATATTCCTTATAATAACTTAATAAATCTTCAAAGGAATTAAACTTCATTCCCGACTTTGGCTCCTCAATTGTATCATCATCATCCACTTGGACATTTTGAGATTTCTCAGCACTGCCATCACCAGGTTTCATAGGACTTGGTCTATCCTCAGTACATTCTTCAGCTTATGGAGATCCGCATGGCACTTCAGTTTCCCCACCATCAGGTCAATTATCCTCTGAACCAACTATTCTGCTTGTGGCAGAGCTTGTATTGCTGATAAGAGTCGGAGGTTCCATGATATGTTGAAATAGGTAACCAGCATTCTGCAATAAACACAAAAAGTCTGCAATTAAACTCCTACAAATAAGCCAACTTATTATTTTTTTTATAGGTGGAAAGAAGCCAACTTATTAAGAATAAATCCTGATCAATTATCACCACCTGTATGTTGATTGGATATTGGTTGCCAACCGGATATGGTAGAAAAGTCGGTGACCACGTAGGCACTGGTCCAAAGTAACCAAGCATGTAATTTGGGATGTTTGGACTAGTTGATGGTATGGCCTAACATGTTATTAGATAAAATTATTGATGATGAATTTTGGAAATAAATATCAACTCAATAATACCAATGTTATTGATATATTAAATCATATAACATACATACCTCGGAAGAAGCGGAATTTGGGCTAGATAATGTCTGCGTAGTTGGCTGTTCTTTCCCGTTTCCCAGTCTAAAAATTAGTATAAACTTTCAAGATAGCCAATTGACACTTCAGCAAGTGGGTTTTTATAACTAGAAAAAAATAAACTATCATGCAAAAGCAACTAAAATGCCATTCAAGCAATTAAAATGCCAAGTGAAAGGACAGTTCGTAGCATAATATATTGATTATCAAATGGTCCCATCATCACTGTTTAATTATAACATCTTACAATTATTAATTACATAATACTAGATTAATGTAAATGCATGCATACCCAATCAGGTAGGCTTGAGCTTCAACTATAAGCATGACTAGAAAAAATAAAACTTACACTGCAAAATTCAACTCCTAATTGTCCACATGAAGTTAATTCATCTTCTAGACACAAACTGAAGCGGCAATCTTTGTGTTTGGGAAAGGGGATCGTTATCTCCACGTTCTATAAATCTGACCGTTCAAACGGGATACAAACAAACAACTGTCCGTGCAGGGTGACAACAACAGATGTTTGATGTGGATCAAATCTGGAAGGGAAGCTAACAACCTGGGAAAGAGAACTACTAAAGTCAGGTATGCTTCGATAAAGAGCCTCACGCCTATACAAATATTTTTTTATAAATACATAAATCAGAATTCCTTAAACTCCTCCTATGCACATCATTAGCTCGAAAGCAGATACATCCAGTCCAAACTAAACCAAAAAAAGTGGTATAACAAAAGGGGTTTCATGTAGCATCAGCTTACATTCATTATTTACATGAATACTTTTAACCCAAAAGAAATCATACACTCTATTATGCAAAGAATTTAAGATCCTCTCCACCGTCTAGCCAAATTGAATGGTCTAAAGCAAAGAGAGATAGATATAACATTCGTTTGTTTTCGGAGATGAGATGAGATGAGATGAGATTAAAGTTAAAAAGTTGAATAAAATATTGTTAGAGTATATTTTTTAATATTATTTTTGTTTTGAGATTTGAAAAAATTGAATTGTTTATTTTATTTTGTATTGAAAGTTGGAAAAGTTGTAATGATTAGATGAAATGAGATGAGATGTTTTTCCAAAACAAACGAGGCCATTAAATACTGCAGGGCTCACATGATGGGGCTATCTCTCTTTAGAATTGGGCCATTTGATTTAGTCAGGCAATTGGAGAAGATCTTTATTATGCAGAGTTACATGGACCCACTGCAGCAAAGCAACACTGAACAGCACATACAACTAAACATAAGAAATCCTTTAGAAACCTTTTTTTAAGAATTAATCTACTCTAAGGCCGGTCGTTCTCCCACTCCACACACCTGGTGATGTGGCGACCTTGCCGTCCCGAGTCAGCGTCTTGTCCCCCCTTCATCCCCACCCCCCCCCCATCATCTCAGAATCCCTCAAAATATCCCCCCATCTCTATTTAACTCAGAAATCTCTCCCCCCCCCCCCAATCGTCTCCATTTCTCCCTCGAAATCTCCGTGCCCTAACTCCCGAAATCGTGAGAAATCGTGATTCGTATTCACTTTTCCGTTCACGTGCGGATCAACAACAACTGCACCAAGTAAGTTTCCATTATTCATTTCTTGGGTAGCTGTTACCTTCTTCAAATTTCTTGCATGAAGGATTAATATTTCAGTAGCCGAGTGTTAAAATCAAAACCAGAGGGTTAAAATCAAGCATTTAGGAAAATACAATATATGCTAGATGTCTGGTGGTTCTTGGGTAGCTGTTACCTTCTTCAAACTATTCGATGCTATATATGCTAGATGTCTGGTGGTTCTTCTTCGAGTAGATACTGTTTTGAGAGGATCCGCATGGGAGGCATTACTTTTCATGTAGCTTGGTATGATTTTGTTTTTTTCCATGTAAATAACAGTTTTGTTTGTCAAGACCCAACAATAATATGAATACATAATGAAAATAATCACAAAGGATCCCAGGAAAATACAATCACTACTAGCACAGAGTCAATTCACAAACATGTACAGAGCCGCTGGGTCTTTATACATAACAACTAATGTTTAGTTAAGACATGCTCTAGCAAAAGTTTGGCATGAAAATTCAAAAAGACAACAGAGATTAAAGATGTTCCATAATAGACTACTTTCATGACAGGAAAACCTCAAATCTCTCGTCATTACTATGACTTTCATTGCTCTGTCTTACCCCAAAATAGAGAAACTGCTTCTTTAAATTATAGGATAAACATTTGTTCTGGTCAACGATGGACCAAGTCGAGCTAGGATATTGATCTAACTAATTAGGTAAGGCCAAGCATCTTCTTGGGGAAAAATTTATTCGGGATAGGTAATCTTTAGTTTTTCATCTTAGGGATAGGCTATAGCAGCAATTTAAGTGTATGGCACTGTAGCCCATTTTGTGTTATGCTCAAAGAGTAAACTAAACTGGGATTAATGGAAAACTGATTTCATCTGGTCCTCCTTGACCACAAACCAATTCCATCCATTTGGATTTGGATGCTCTTGTCAAGTTTTCAACTGAAGGTGCTAAAACTTCTCCTTTTCCCATTGAAAATCCAAATCATGATTTTTTTCTAACTCCTAATATTGGTCTTCAATCCCATCCAACTGAAATTTCTTTTTTTCAATCTCTTACCTCTTGTCCCTTTTTTGGCAGGTTTTGTTGTTTTGCTTTTTTTGCTTTTTATTTTTTATTTTTTATTCCCTATACGGCTTCTACATCCATTCTGTCTTTTAGACTCCCAGATGCAGCATTTTCCATTCTTAGACAGATACCTCTGTGGCCCTGAACAGGAGTTTGGCAGCATGAAGATCTCTTTTCCTGGATATGGTGTAGCAACAGTTCGCTTGTGAGACCTAGAGTAATTTATTACTAACTCCTGAGTGTTAATTATCTCAATTGAGTGGTTTAGATCTCTTTTCCTGGATATGGTGTAGCAATAGTTTGCTTTTTTTTTTCTTTTCAGTGATTGTTGCTTGTTGCTTTTATTGTTAACGTTATATTCTTCAGCTGAGTGGTTCAGATTCACAAATGAAAAACTGGGTTGTCATCAGATTCAATGGTTGTTGGTGTTTATAAGGAAAAAGTTAGTAACTTTATTATCACCTTTCCTCTTATCTCTTAAGGCTACTTTAATACCAATTTAAAGAAAAACTGGATTTAATGTTTGTTGTTAGATCCACCTGAATTAGCAGCAATTTTTCGGAAAGCTTGATGGGAAGTACTTTTTGTTAGGAACTAAACAGACTCAGACTTTGTTCTTGTTGGTGGTTTATGGGAGTTTTTTGTGGTTTCCTAAGCTTTTTGTTTGATTTCATTAGAATGGTCAAAGAAATCTTCAAAAACTAGACTAGTTTTTTTTTTTTTTTGTTCTTTCTTCAGCTTCAGCTTCAAGCTTTTATGGAAAAAAAATTGAAGAAAAACTGAGAAGTAAATGGAGTCATATCTTCAACGACACCAAATGGAGGGACAGGGAGAGAGGGCTACGGAAGTGAGTCAGGGAGAGAGGGCTCGAGAATACTCAGATAAGATGGAAGTGAGAGACGGATAGAGTAGATCTGAGAGAGAAGTGAGAGGCGAGGTGAATTAGAGATTGTACTTAAATGAGAGATGGGAGGGAGAAATGGCTCCAGTGTAAGCAGACGAAAGATGTGTGTAAAACCGTGATGTGGCACTCAGACCAGGCTCGCCATCTTACAGTGTGTGGTGTTGGAGTAATGGACCGGCTTAGGAGTAGAATTTCTCGTCTTTAGAATACGGGCCTTCAGAAAAAGGACATTCTCAGATTGTTCTAGTTGGTTTGACTTTAGATATAGGATTATTATCAAATTTGCAGTCTTAGATTAGGTCTCTACTTTTTGAGGGCTGGACCCATAGAGTGAACTCAATCTTCAACAAGATGCATAGCTGCTTCTGCTCCTGAGAATGGCCTCAGCCATGGCATTTGTGAGGCATGCATAGGTTTATGTCTTTTGAGATAGATTTGAGCCTGTTTTCACTTTAAAAGAGGACAAGAAAGGGAGGAGCTTTCTGCTATTTTGCATCTGTTCTTTGCTTGAAATGGGGGTTTTCAGTTTTGTCTCATATCTTATTTGATGATGGTGCAATTACACACGTAATATTATAACTATTAATCCTTGAATCTTCATCTTCTCTGTTTGGCTGGAAAAAATAAAATTAAAGTATAAAAAAAGATTAGTTTCCATGGAAGAGAACTTTGGTTCATAATTATGGTGATTCACTGTTAGCAACTATGATATGGGATGAACAGATTATTGCAACCACAGCTGTAGTATATTAAAGCACAATACCTGCTTATTGCTAGCCATAGTATATAATCATATTGGACTGCATTCATGCACCACTTGCATTTAAACGATGTTTTAGTAGTTGCTCAAATCCATCATGTGTGTTTAATTAATATTTCAATAATTCTTGCTCAATGTTTCATTTAGATCACCTATGGCCTCCAGTCAATCATCATGTGTTGTTGATGAGTTGCAAATCGAAGCACCAACTTGTTGGTGTGGGTTGAAAGCCCCATTGAAGACCTCCCATACTAAGAAAAATCCTGGAAGGAAATTTTACGCCTGCCCGAAGTATAACACGGTAAAACATATTTTTTTATCATAATTTTGTAGTACTTTTTAATTTGGCATATTTAACAGTCTTGGAATTAAAAATTTGTATGCAGGGAGAAGAAATGTGTCAATTCTTTATATGGGCAGATATACTTCAATTGGTAGAGGAAAAAATACGCACAAGAGAGAATGCAGCTCGAAAAAGGGAGGATGATTTACTATTGCGCGAGTATGAAGTTCAGAAAACGAAAGATAAACTTGTTGAGAGAGAGAATGTTCTTTACAAGCAAGAGAAGAAAATTGGAAAGCAGCTCGTAGAGAATAGATGTGCACGAATATGTTTATGTATTTATTGGGTGTTATCAATTGTAATAATATTTGGTTGCCTTGGACTATAAATGTACTTTTGAAGAAGTACATTGTAGATAGATGGTACGGATTAATGTATATTAATTGTACTAATTGTATTAATGTTAATGCCTATGTTGGAAACGTGTTCAACCTACTGTTTTACTATATTGCTTTGAGATGACACATATATTGTTTGTTAATCAGGGCTAAACTCACGTCAATAAACACCGAATATAGGTGGCGATATATCACATTTCTTCCCAAAATTCACTAAAATACAACATTCTTTTTCTAAGTCTACTACGTGCATCTAATACTCATACGCAGCTCTACTACGTGCGTCAGCCCAGAACACATTTCTAAGTCTCAACTCCTCATCCACGTCAATCACATAAACAAAACCATCATTCTGCATTCTCATCCTCTTGAAGTACTCAGTCAGTGCTTCACCACCACCTTTACCCAGTCTTAATTGTCAGGCTTTGTCAATAAAATTTCGACAGTCTTTTTCTTGAAACTGCAGATTCTCAAACCCCCCTGCCTCAACAACAAGTGCCCCAAAATTCTTGTTCATTCGAATACCTGCTCTGTCGTTCAAATCAAGCATCCTCTGACTATATTCGTCTAAATACTTGTGCGATCTAAAGAATCTAGACTTTTGTGGGCTGACAGTACCATGATTATGGGCAATCTCAACAGTGGTCACCACCAAAGTACCATCCACCAAGTGAGCATTTATCCTTGCCTTACAATCCGTTTTAATAGTTGGGCGTGGCTTCTAGATATTACTATGACTAGGATGGTACTTCCCCCCACGCGCACACCCAATCGTTAAATACTTCACCCTCCCATTAGCATCTCTCTTCGTCCTTTGTGTTATAACACCAAAACCTTGTTGCTTGGCATATCGCATGTAATACGCCATAAGCTCATGATCAGTGGCAAACTTCATACCAGGTTTGGGCTCCTCCTCAACTTGGTCATGATTAGAATTTTCTTCATCATCTTCATGCATCTCATCAACTTCTGTCTCTACGTCTACTGAAGTACCTCCAATATTATTTTCACTTCCAGATATAAATGCCAATGTCTCCGCAGTCTTGGGATTACTTGCAGTCTTTTCAAAGCTTGTCGAGTCCTCTCCGGTACTCGACGAAGTGCATGGCATTTGTTGAACATGGTCCGAACAATCCGCATTAGTCGACATGAACGTTGATGGAAAAGGTGGCGTTGGTGGGGGCTGTAATCAGCCACAGTGTTAGAACGGGTAACAACGCACGCATAAAAAAAATAAATAAATAAAAATATTTATTCAGGAATCTATCTACCTGGTTCATTTGTTGAACCCGACTTGACTCCTCCGCATTAGTCGACGGCGGGTATATATCCCTTGTTGGAAAATGTGGCGTTGGTGGAGGCTATAATCAGGCACGTTGTTAGAACGGGTAAAAATGCACACATTCCAAAAAAAAAAAAGATTATTCAGGAATCTATCTACCTGGTTCGTTTGTTGAACACGACCCGACTCCTCCGCATTAGTCGACGGCGGGTAGACGAACATTGTTGGAAAAGGTGGCATTAGTAGGGGCTGAAACAGGCACGGTGTTAGAACGGATAAAAATGCACACATAAAAAAAAATTAAAGATTAATCATTCATCTACCTGGTTCGTTTGTTTAACACGACCTGACTCATCCGCATTAGTCGACGGTGGGTAGATGCACATTGATGAAAAATGTGGCATTGGTGGTGGCTGAAACAGGCACGGTGTTAGCACGAATAAAAATGCATGCATAAAAAAAAAAAAGATTAGAAAGGAATCTACCTGGTTCGTGGGTTGAGCACGACCTAACTCTTCCGCATTACTCGACGACGGGTATATGAACGTTGTTGGAAAATGTAGTGTTGGTGGGGGCTGCAATCAGGCACGATATTAGAAAGGATAAAAAAAATGCATGCATAAAAAAATAAAAGAAAAAAAATATTAGAAAGGAATCTACCTGGTTCGTTTGTTGAACACGACCCGACTCATTTGCATTACTCGACGGTGGGCAGATGAACGTTGATGGAAAAGGTGGCATTGGTGGGGGCTGCAATCAGGCACATTGTTAGAACGGGTAACAATGAACTTATGGAAAAAAATTGAAAGTTTAAAAGGGAATGTACCTGGCTACCCCATGCGTATGTATATGAATTCGGATATGCATTTGGATGAATCATAAATGGCGAGTAGTAAGCATTTTCTGGACAAAGAGAAACCTACAATACACGAATGAAAATACATTAATTATTAGAATCGAGACACCTTCCTTTTATGAATGACCAATGTATCATACCTGAGTCGGTGAAACTGGTGTAGAAGGCCTGGGTGGCCTTCTATCTTCCTCTTTGTCCATCAATATATTTCAACTGAGTTTTTAGATCAACATTACAAAAATAAAACCATTAGTCCATAGCTTTTTATTAAATCGACATTACTAGGAAAAAACACTTTTGGTTACTGCTACATTGTGACTTTTCTATGCTCTGCAACTCAGTTTATTGCTATCTTACTCGACGATATGTTTTAGTTGGTCTTCTTAGTGTTGAGGTTGACTAGTGCATTTTATATTGAACATTATTAGTTTTAATTATTTTGGGAGTTTTAAGGTTGGAAAGTTGTCTTTACAACAGCCTCTAGTTTACTTTGAACTTTACAACAACCTCTGATTATATTAAAAACAGCCTCTGATTTTATGAGAGTAACATATGGTTTAGATCTGCCCAAAATCTCAAAATCAGTAATTTTATGATTTTGCCCTTGCAACTGAGGACATTTTAAGTAAATGAGAATGGTATGCAATGC
The DNA here is from genome assembly GCF_001411555.2 of Juglans regia. Classification (NCBI taxonomy): domain Eukaryota; kingdom Viridiplantae; phylum Streptophyta; class Magnoliopsida; order Fagales; family Juglandaceae; genus Juglans; species Juglans regia. The sequence goes on from NC_049908.1 coordinate 12,616,588, forward strand.
TCCTAAATCTTTTTTGAACAAGATTTAATGAAGCACCGTCTATTCACCTCCTTTTTAGGACATGAGTGTACAATGTATATATGCAGCATTTCAATGTAAGCTATGCTTTCTGGACAAGGAAGGTTTACTAGTATATTTTAACCCAAAAACTTCACAACCCACATGCTGATGATCTAAAGAAAATATTATTGAGTGCCCCACCTCATATATATGATCTCCTTTTTCTCATCCAGTTTGCTCATGACTATATGTTATTCCTATGGAAATCTATTCTCCTACTTTCAAATAAAAAGATTTATTTATATGACTACAGTCGATCTGTATAGTGGCCGGCAAGCTGTCTCCTGGAACCTCACAGCTTAGAGTACTGATATTCTATTTTACAAGCTGGGCTTCTTAGGGAGGTCGATTCATGTAGATGCAACAATGCTCATCATGATCATGATCAACGGAATCACTACACAATGACTTTTGTACCAAGCTCTATCTTTCAAGTACAAAGGATATATTCCAGAGGTAGTGTTGTTGTGGGTATCAATCTTTTCCTAGACTTAGTGTCAATGTCTCTTTAGCATAAAAAATCACTGTGAGATTTATATAGTGCTTTCCTCTAAAAACAGCCTCTGATTTTATGAGAGTAACATATGGTTTAGATCTGCCCAAAATCTCAAAATCAGTAATTTTATGATTTTGTCCTTGCAACTGAGGACATTTTAAGTAAATGAGAATGGTATGCAATGCTCCTAAATCTTTTTTGAACAAGTAAATGAGGACATACATCTACTGGTCGCACAACCAAAGAAGCAACATTTACAACATGAGCTCCATACAGCAGATCCAACATACTTTTCTATAGCTATTACAGATCCTTTACATGAAGAGGATCAGATGAACAACATGATACTGACTATTGAATAATATGGACATGAATAAATGGCGGCACAAGCAAAAATCAGAGAGTGTTGCATTACAAGTCACAATGATGTGTGAATTAAATTAACTGGTCAGGCTTAATTGTTAAATGGTTATATCTTAGGCTTAATCTGAGAACACTCTACACATACGGCTTCTCAAAATAATAGATCTTCAAATACTGATCAGTCCCAACCTTATACATACCTTGTTACTTACCGGGGGGGAACCGAGCTGGAGAGAGAGAGATTCGAAGGCTGGGTTTTGAGCAGACGGCACGGCTGAAGCATACGGCACCCAGACGACGGCAGACGGCACGCGGACGACGGCACACGGCACACGGACGATGGCAGGAACCGAGAAGGAGAGACGGGACTGCGGGAACTAAGCGGGAGAGAAATTATTCGAATGCACTGTTTCGATTCGAAGTCTCTTTCAGTTTTGAGTAAAACGTCTTCGTTTTACTGTAGCAATTTAAAAAAAAAAAAGCCACGTAGGCGGTGTGTGGTGTTTGTTACTGTGTAGGCTTGAGTATAGACGAACTCTTTTTTTAAAGGTGTTAATCCCCAAGGAATATCCAGTTGCGCTGGTTGACCGGATATAACCAAGCATCCAGCTGGATCGGACTGAACATGCACCTTCATTGGTAGAAGAAGATTCTAATCAACATTTAAAAAAAGGGAATATAACAAGCATCAAAAGCATGTTTCAATAAGCATTAGTGGTGGGTTACCTACATCCTAGAATTGATATCAAGATTTCTATTTTGCCAATTTAGATTGATTGAGACCCACAAAAAAAAAAAAAAAATCAAATCTGACCAAGAAAATTAAATACCATATGACAGTAGATATTCTGCTGAGTCAAAAAATACAAAGAGGGGGTTGGGTTCATCCCAAACAGCTGTTTTGCAGCTTAGAATTGTTTCATAAACTCAAGGACTAAAAGATAGAACTTCATTATAGACTAGGTTTGCTTGATCCCTGGCTCAAACTTCATGCTAAAGTTTTGGATCCAGCTCAAGACAAATTTACTTAGGTTCTCATAGACTACTTAGCACCATGTGCAGGCCTCACTTTCCTTTCACTTCTGCTCTATTGTTGTATACATATGTCCTTGATAAAATATTCAGATTTTTTTTTTGAGCCATTTAGTTTCAATAGCTGGTTGAATTTGGTTCTTCACCACCAATGGTTGAATTTGATAATATATTAATTATCAAATGAGAGCTACCTTTTTCAATAGCTAATGAATGAATGAATTTCCAATACCCATTAAAATACTAAAAATGCAACAAAAAAAAAAAAAAAAAGAATTTAGAAGAAACACTAGAAAAAAAAAAAAGCATAAACAATATCTGCAAATCTATTATTACTTGTCATAGGCGACCTTCCAAAGTACACATATATGACAAATTGGATATTAAACTACACCTATTACATGCTTGACTTCTACTGCACAAGATTACTATTACTGCTGCTGTTGTTTGCATTACGGAACCAAAGAAGACCCAACGGCTCAATACCCACCATTAAGCACAGATTTTTCACATACAAACAAAAAGGACAAGAGCAACCCAGAGAGAACGGCAGATGAAGACCACAACCTAGAGAAAAATAAAACCCAACAACAAACAGATGAAGACCTCTTACCCAAAAATGCAGATGAAAGAATAGACTTCAAATCTAGAAGAGAAGACCGGAAGAGAAGACCGTGGGAGGGATCGAAGACTGCGCGCAGCTCTGATCTGGTTTGGGGGGTTTGGGGCTCTGGTTTCTTCAAATGAAAATAAAATGAATTCCTCCTCCTGCGTAAGGTAAGTAATGTTTCTGGTTTTTGTTTTTGTGTTTTTTTGTTTTAATTATTGGTTGACAGTTGCGAGGCCGCGAGGGGGTTACCACCCAGTGGTATGTAGCAGTATTAGAAAATAAATTCTTGTTGGATAGCAGAGATGCTACCACCTTCCTTTCATGATGTCTGATGATTACCCCTATCCCCACTTTACAATTAGTGTGATCCACTACTGCATCCCAGTTAACTTTAAGCATGTTGCCTTATAGTCTTCTACCACTTGAAATGCAATATGTATGACAGTATATGGGGACAAAAACTTCTCTTCAAAAAAAAATACATTCTTTCTCTTCCACACCTAATACACTGTTGCTGCAAAAATAGCCAAATCATCTTCACTTAACACAGAAACCAGATAAGTTACCAGCTCACTAAACTTAACTTCTATTATCTTCACTTTTTTGTAACTTCTTTGAATTGGAACCCCAAACACCTTGAACTGAGAAGCATGACCACAACTCATTGATAAATTATTTGTTTCTAGTCTAGGTTTCTTACATATCATTTTTTACAACTCAAATATTTTACTTGTTTGGTGACACTTGTCATTAGTTTTTAGATCATTTGTAAATTTGGTTTTGTGCTTCCCACTTGTGCAATATCTTTTTTGAGCAAGAACATACAATTTGGATGTGCATTATATTTTTTGTGGATTCTGTTTTTTGTTGCTTAGAGCTGGTTTTGGTTGATATTTGAGTTCACTTGGTACTTCTCATGTCACCTCTTGAGGTTGAGATGAAGGGATGAAATAAAGGAAGAGAAAATGAAAAATAAGAGGTTGAAATGTTAAGAGAACAGAGAATTAAATCTACTGATTTATTGCAATGTGATTGTTGGCAAGACAAGAAAATAAAATCTACAAAAAGTTAACTAAGTTACATTAATTTTGTTGTTAATTGGAAAATTTTATCTGGCATTCTTGTGATACTCTTCAATCCTTACAGGGTGCTCCCTGTAAATGTGTTTTTTTAGAGTACTTTGATGTTAAGTTCAATGATCTTGCTCAACTCTGTTTTTTCCCTTTCAGCAAGTCTAGGATTAGTTTTGGTGCAATTCTTAGTGTAGTTACTATAGATCTTAGGTTCTTTATTTAAGTTATTATAGACTTTGGATCTTTTTTGAGTATGTAAAAAGAATATTAGTGTAATCCATAATGTAAGGTAAAATTGTGAAGTCTACAAAACTTAGATGTGTATAATATTTTCTCTATATAACATTGTGATTTTTTTTTTAATTTTCTGAAACACCTTTTTCGGCGAGTAAAATTCGCCGGAAATATTTTTCATAGCTAAAAGATATTGTGGCGACATTAACTCGCCGGAAATACTATTTTGCTGTGAACCTTACCCGTTGGAAATACATAGTAGCGACAATAATTTAAAATCGCTGGGGAAAATAATGTGTTATTTTCGACGATTTATATGGCTTTTTGTGACAATACATATCGTTGAAAATAACTTTTATCAGCGATTTTAATGGTAAATGTGAAGACCATTTCTGTCGATTTTTGCTTCGTTTGCGACATATTAAACTCACCGCAAATAGTAGTTTTGTGAAGAGTTCAATTGATCAAAAATGCCTTTAGGATTTCGTCGAACCTACGGCAATTTATAAATATTAAATGTAGCGAAAATGATCAAATGTAACTATTATTATATATATTTGCGATAATTTTGAGCGCTAAAAAAGACCTGATTTCTTGTACATGTGTAGAGCACACTTTGATTTAATATAAAAAAAAGTTGTAGATCACACTATCTACATCACTTAAATAGTAAGATTCAAATTTTAAAATTTATCTTCTAAATCAAATTATGTCATATAAGTACTTTATTAGGTGTACTTTACACACATGCTTAAGAATAAAATTTTTCAGGGATCAATATTAATTAAAGTTGTTATCTAAATTCTAAAATTTAAAGTGAAATGAAGATAATTATAGATGAAAATGATTTGTAACAAGTATGTTTTTTTTTAAAAAAAAAGGCGACCTAACTAAATAAAAAATCAATTTTTTTTTTACTGTGAATATCATTTTTTTAAAATAAATTTTTCACAAAATTTATTATTATTCAGTTAAAATTTTCATCACATCCAAACTCACTAAGAGCACTCTCAATGGATTAGTTAAAACTAAAGTATATTTTTTATAAATATAAGATGAATTTAGATGTTGACTATTTCATTCACATAAATCTCCACATTGGAATAGCTATTTTTTTATTATATAATAATAAAATAATATAAAATAAATTTAACTTTAGATATTCATATCAAATTTTCACATTAGATTATTTATTTATTTATTATATAATAATGTGTAATTAATAATTAAAAAAATATTTAAATTTTTTAATTATTAATTTATTTTATTTTATTATATTTTATTAATTTCTATCATTCCTATCCAACTATATTTTTTTTTATTAAATTTAGACAGAGCATCCATGAATCCATACACTTGAAAAAAGCATTCATTCAACAAATATTTCTAAAAATTAAACACGTTGGTTTGCTAGAGAGAGAAATAATTCTTAAAATAAGAATTTGGGTTATGAACATGAACATTTAAATTTAAAAATTATTTTAAATATAATTGTAGCTAAATTCTAATTATTTAAAATTTAACTAATTTATTATAATTTTTTTTTAATAACTAAATATTCAATAAAAAATAAAAAATATCAATCTACATTCTCAACACACCGTATTAAATTAAAAAAATAAAAAATAAATTCTTAAAGATATGCTGCGACTTCCGACTTATGTCCAGAATTTCTCATTCAACAAACTTAACTTCTAACTAATCAACTCTGAAAAGCTGGGCGTTCGGCTCAATAGAACAAAATTCGGACCTATAGACAGCCTCAGTTAGACGTTAGAGCTACTAAAACCCTCGAATCGCAGAGCGGCTGCTTAAACCCCTTAAAGCATTTTTCTCTGCGTATGAAGCTCCGCATTTCTTCTTGAATTCTAGGGCTATTCTTGTTCTTTCACTTCCCTTCTGGTTCCCCAATGCCCATGGCCTCGCTCCTTCTCAGAAACCCCAACTCCAAGCGCCTCCTCCCTTTCTCCTCCCAAATCAATTGCTGCTGTGTGGGATCATCGGCTCACTCCTCTCTCTCAGATTACATATCCGGAAATGACCGAGTTTCAGCTCCCAATTCCTGGTGGAGATCCATGGCCACCTTCACCAGAACGTATGCCCCATCTCCTGTCCATCAATTATATATATGCCTATGTACGTGATTTGTATGTATGCCCCATGTTATGCGTGTGTTTGTGTGTATTCATGTACGTATAAATGCATGTTAAAAGTTGTGTTGATTGAAATTTAACAGTGGTGTTAGAGAGTTGTGCAGTCTAATTGCAGAATTGGTCTTGGAAATGTGATTAGCAAAGTGGGTGATTATTGAAGTAGTTGGTAACTTGGAGATTTTTTGGGCTTTTTTGTATGTCCTTTTGTCTTTCGTTTCTGGAAGGTAGCTATTGGGTTTTGTAGCACTAGTGATTATAACGAGCAATACTACTGTTCATTCCGGTAGCGCTAATCCCATTCGCGAATGCAGCTCATTTGAATTGAATTCATATATCAATCACTCAAATAACATCCACCTAAAATATGCCACTTAGCATATGTAACTGGTGATGTCAAAACTTAAGACGACTAACAAAATTTCTGTTGTAGCAAAAATTACTTCTGAATTTTTCTACAAGTGAAGAGATTCTTTCTTTTTGTGGAAACGTTCAATAACATATTCTTCACTTCTGTTTCAAATTGGTATTGAAAAGGAATAACTTTTGTATTTCCGGTGTCAACTCTTTCATATTTCTGTAACAGTCTAACTTAGCCCTTACTTGGTTACACAGATGAGATGAAAAATCTGTGAATAGCAGTGAGATAGTTTGTGAATAGTAATGAAATGGTTTGAGTTAAAATTTTTTATGGGATTTTGAGAAATGAGAGAAAAATTTAAATAAAAATATTATAAAGTTAAAATGTTATTATAATATTATTTTTATTTTATGGATTTGAAAAAATTGAATTATTTTTTGTGTTTTATTTGGAAGTTTGGGAAAGTTGTAATGATTAGGTAATGATTAGATGAAAATGTTGAAAGGTCGAAAATTTGAAATTGAAAAGTGTTTGTGTTTGAATGGTGTTTGGAGGTTGAGATAAGATGAGATGGGTTGAAACCATTTGTGAAACCAAATGGGGCCTTAAATTTTGAATTGAGCGAGTGTATTGATTCTCCTTTGTTAACCTATTTAAGATTCCAAACACTCTATGCAAAGAGACTATAGTTATTGATGTGTGGGAAATCATATTTACAAGCCATAAGCACAACGGAATTAATGAAATCAAAATCTTCAAATTTGCATGAACCTATGGGAAAAAAATATAAATTGGTAGGGAAAAGAACATACCTAAGATTTGAAAAAAAAAATAAATAAATAAATAATTATCCAAAAAAAAAAAATCAAGTATAATGCTCTTTTACCATAATCTTCTCCTTCAATTACTTTGTAACAAATTAGGAGTGTATGCTCCATACGAAGATGGAATTATTTTTCTTATTAATCCGTATTTTGCATTCTCATTCTCGTGATAACAGAAAATAGAACATTATTCTTTTCAAAACTATGATCTTCCTTCGATGCAAGAGTGAGCTGAGAGCCTGCAGAGAGATTACTTCCAAAAAACTTCTCTCCAAATATTTTACATGCTCTTGTATCACCATGCTCCATGCCATTAGGGATTAAAAACATTTTTCCTTTCTTCTTTCAAATTCTAGCTATCTTCCCAAGGATGAAGAGTGATCCAGAAGAAAATTAAAATTTAGCTCCAAAGGGCCTTGAGGTTTTAGTTATCTCATAACTAACCTTAGGTTGCCTTTAATTATGATATATTACACTAAGAAATCATAGTTGCACTCTAAATTTTGTTTAATTAACAAAAGAGCTCCAATTACCAAATATTTCAATTGACCCATACATGAAATATTCATAGAAAAATAAAGCTTTAATATGCTGCACTTTATTTTCTTTATGTTATTATTTGTTTGGGTGCCTACTTTAATCGTTTTGAGCATTCTTATACGCTTAGAATCATATTCTATAGAATAAATTGATTTTAGTAATTCCTTACTAAAATACTTAGACGCTATATTCAAAATAATCAATTCTCCATCAAATTGATCTCAAATGGATATTTTGTGTCTCAATAAAGACTATAGATTCCATCTTGAAGAACAATGTTTCCACAATGGTGGAAAATATGTTCTCCCAACTACTAAAACATAGTATTCAAAAGGATCTCGTTCTTGAATACATAGTATTCAAGAGAGAAGTACCTAATTACAACCTACGAACTAGAAAAAGAAGCATAAAAATCATTAAGGTTGACCCCCTCTAATACAATAGCCTTAGCCCAAAGAACGGAAACAATGTCACATCAAAGCAAACAATGTCACTTCTGAGTTCTCAACCTTAGGATTAAGAATCGAATGCTGTTTGTAAAAGTTTATCTGCTAATCAATTAACAATATTGTTCAGAATAAGTCACCGTGATCTAGTTAAATATACTCAAAGTTTATCAATATGTCAGTTAGAAGTCATCACTTTTATGATTAAGATAAATCATCATAGTTGACATATTATAATCTAATTAGATAAAGTTTCAAATGTTATTATTAAGTGTGAACTTATAATCTATACCTTACAAGGAATTGTGATATAAATTTTTTCTATATTACATAAATCAAATATAATATAACTTATGGATTAAATTAAATGCAATGCCTAGCGTTCATGTAATTTTCCAAACAATAAGATGTTCTATTAAATGGAAGATTATTACAAAATGTCACGCAAATTTGATTATTAGGTATTAATCCCATCAATTTATATGTGCAAAGTATGGATTTTTGTTTAGTTTCCTTTGTATCATTGTTAGTTTGTTTGATGTTGTTTTGCTTGCAGGAAACCTCATGTGAATGTGGGAACTATTGGGCATGTCGATCATGGGAAGACTACATTGACTGCAGCTATCACAAAGGTTTGGTCCTCGTCTATCAACTTGGTTGCTTATGTGGGTTATATTTAGTTTCCCTTTGGTTACTTCGTGCTTGTTTATGTGAGTAAAATCTAGACAGGTGAATAATATCGTATGAGATAGGAACTGTTTCCCTAACCTAATTTCTGAAATTTTCATTTGATTCCTTTCCAGGTTCTTGCAGAAGAAGGGAAAGCTAAGGCTATTGCCTTTGATGAAATTGACAAGGCCCCAGAAGAGAAGAAGAGAGGAATTACGATTGCAACGGTTGGATTACTGTTTTCTTAATGCCTATTTTGGTATTGCTATGCCATTCTATCTTCCTTAGGGGTGTAAGTTTACCAGTCTGGACTGGACCGATAAGTATATTGGTCGGTTTCCGTCCATATAACCTTAGAATTCAGTTTTCAATTTGATCTAGGGTGTGGTTTTTTTGGACCCGACCGGACCGACCGAAGTATATATATAGTTTTTCAAAATATTATATATATATTATTTTATACAGTAGTTGTATAAGTTAATTATGTAATTTTCATCTAACCTATCATCTTTGACCATATGTATTTGGAGTTTGGATGATATTGCATTTTTCAATTTCATTTTCTCTATTTTTTGTTTTTAACTTTATTATGATGATTGCTAATTCTCATGGATGGATATCGATAATTTTGATAATTTATCCAACTTTTTTTAGGCTATTTTCAAGTACAAAATGTGCAAATAAAGTTCAAAAGTTGATATTCAAAAATGTAAAAATTGTGGGCTTTTTTGTATAGTTGGGCCAAAAATACATATTAGAAGTGATTTTGGGCTTTTTGTATGTTTGGCTCATTTTACACTGGCCCAAACCAAATTGGTCCGATAGCTAACGGTCCAGTCCGGTCCGGTCTATAGGGGTAATCGGTCCAGTCTCGGTCTGGAAAAAGGGTGACTGAAATTTTCGGTCCGGTCCAAAAATCCCTCTTTGGACCAACCAGACTAGACCAATTACAGCCCTAATCTTGCTTGCTTAAGAAATTCCTCTTCACCTTCAGCTTGCTTTGGTGGTGAAATAATTTTTCAGGCACATGTGGAGTATGAAACAGTTAAGCGACACTATGCACATGTTGACTGTCCAGGACATGCAGATTATGTTAAGGCAAGCTGTACAATTTATTTAATTCTGTTATGAAATAGTTATGTTAAATCCTTTTGAAAGTTTTGCAAGACAAGCTCATTGATGAACGAAGTTCACTTTTATACAGTATATCAATTTGTATATGCTTATTCTTGCTTTGTGAAATTATATGTCCTGTATACTTGGGCTCTTGCCTATTCTTATGATCGTTAAAATCTTGTTACCGATAAAAACATGTGTGTTTGGTTTGTACATCTTTGATCTTTACATCCCTTTATGACTATGTAAATAAATAACATATTGGTTTGGATTTGCATAAAAATTTAGGTGAAAATGAAAAAATTAGTTCAACTAGCTTGTTCTTCACACACACAGACAAACTTTGTGTGTGTGTGTGAGGCAATCTTATTCAAAGCACAGAGGAGCACCACTGAAGTACACAAAAAGTATGTGACGCTCCAATAGAATGCCCAAACCACATGGTCTATACTTCAAAATAACTAGTCAATGATACAATTGGAGCCCCATTGGAACCTTATAAAGAGCAAAAATTTTTCCTTCCCAAGTAATGTGGGATTCCATACACTATCAACTCTTATCCATATCATATAGGGTATCACAAAGTATACAATGGGGAGGATCCAAACTATATGGAGGAAGAGAGAGAACATAATTCTATGAAATCTAGAAAACTAGAGAAATTGGAAATAATTGAAGAGAATGACTCTTAACTCAATCATTGTCGTTTATTAATTTTTTTTATAAGTAATGTAGACTTCTATTAAGGTGAAAAGGGTGTTACCCTTGTACACAGTTAGTATACAAGAGATCCACCTAACTAGCAAAAGGGAAAAGTGCAAGGAATTCATGAAAAGTATAAATATAAAAAGTAGCATGATGTTGGACTACAATTCAATGGAAGATCTGTAAAAAGCAAGACTTGGGCTCTGGCACGAATCTCTCGCAATCCTTGGAATTGCAGTCATTCTTTCTCTCGAAGACACCATAGTAAACACAACCACATTTTCCATCATAGTACGTATGATGGGTACTGAACTGCTCTGTCCAACATGTTAAAGGATACGGCACACGAGAAGGCATAACCCAATCTATCCCAAAAAGGCCAAAAATCATGTTCCATTAGCAACCTCAAATTGATGGGTACTAAATTGCACCGTCATCTCGTAATCTTCATAGGTCCAAGCGTTACATTCCTGCCAAATGCACCACATAAAACACAAAGTAACCATCCTCCAAACCTCTAGATTGCCATGGCTACCAAGTTGACTCCACCAACAAGCCATCAAGTTCACCACCAATCGTGGCAATGGCTCAATCCCAAATTACGAAGCATTTATTCTCATAATTCCCCAGCCAACTGTCCCATATACTTGGGCTTATGCCTATTCTTACGATCAATAAAAGTTTTGTTTACCGATAAAAAAAAAAATGCCCCAACCAACTCACAGTGAAGCAAAAGATGATCAATGCTTTCTACGTGCTGCTTTCACATACAACACCAGTCTATCACTATGACAGTCCTCTTTCCCAAGTTATCTACTGCTAGGATCTTTCCAATGGCTGCCATCCAGACAAGAATGCTACCCGTGACAGCACCTTCTTGAAAATGCTTATCCAAGGGAAAAAAAAAGGGCAACGCTAGGGAGGAGTGCTTAGTAGAAAGATTTGACCTCAAAGGTATTTCTTCTAGAAGGGATCTAGCAGATTACTGCCTGAAAGAGTACAAACAATTAAAGAAAGAGGAGATCAGCTTCACATCCAATCATGTGGTGGTCTGATTACTTATAAAAAAATCTTGTGCTGATCTGGTTAAAGTACAATCCATTGGTATCTAGTAGTAGAGACCTACAAATATTTTGCTATCAAGCATCCCTGTAATGGGAGATGCTAAACAATGCCAGGAAAGCTGTCTTCAAAGATGATCCTGCATAACAGATTGTGCCAGAGTCTGAGTTTCATCCCCCCCCTCAAATCTAACACATTGGGATAACCCCCCCCCCCTCCCTCATACTTTTCCACACCCCATCCGAAAGGCACACTCAGCTATTTTTCATTTGTCAGTGATGCTATTCCACTTTGTATGTCAGTTATATCTCAATGTCCATATTTATAGCATTGCATTTCTCTTCATTTAAAAAATTTCATGCCCTCATGCACCTATCTCATTATTTGCAGAACATGATTACGGGTGCTGCACAGATGGATGGGGGTATCCTCGTCGTATCTGCCCCCGATGGGCCGATGCCACAGACCAAGGAGCATATTCTGCTTGCTCGCCAGGTGGGCATCCTGCTCCTAACTTTTATCCATCATACTTTTTAGCTCCTCTTGCATTGTTTTTGGTGCTTTTAGATCAACTATATGTGAATTTTTTAATGCATTTGTGCAGGTTGGTGTGCCATCACTTGTTTGTTTCCTAAATAAAGTTGATGCTATAGACGACCCTGAGTTATTGGAACTTGTGGAAATGGAGCTCCGTGGTAGGGTGGCTTTTTGAGAATTATTTCTTATGTATAAGTATTTTCACTTTGGTTAATTTTGGTTCTAAGACAACTATTTCACTTAAGCTTTTTTATTTGGCAGAGCTTCTTAGCTTCTACAAGTTTCCTGGGGATGATATCCCCATTGTTCAGGGTTCAGCTTTGTCTGCCTTACAAGGTACAAATGAAGAGATAGGCAAAAAGGCTATCCTGAAACTAATGGAAGCTGTGGATGATTACATTCCTGACCCAGTACGGCAGCTTGACAAGCCTTTTCTGATGCCTATTGAAGATGTATTCTCAATTCAGGTAAAAGGATATCCATTGAGCATCAATTTGTAAATTGCATTTAATGAAAAGGAATTTTGTGATTTACATGGGATGTTTAAAAGTTTTGCATTTGCTAAATCTTTCTCTCGGCATTCCATTTTCATGGTCTGTTGATTCCAGTTGATCTATAAAATAGTTAAGTGAGTAAACAAGTTACTGTTTGTAAAATATTGTCATTTATGTAATTAAATTATTTTATGAAAAGCCATTTTGTACGGAGATGCCTTTGTTTTTCAAGATTTTTGTTAGATATTGCCTCTGCCATAAAGTGAAGATAGGTTCTTTGCTATTTTGCTCGTACACTTTATGAACAGAGTTGTTTCTAGGGAATTTCAACTTAGCTTTAATTATTTTTGTTTGTTTAAGGGGCGTGGAACTGTTGCAACTGGCCGCGTTGAACAAGGAACTATTAAAGTTGGTGAGGAAGTTGAGGTTCTGGGGTTAAGGCAGGTAAGTGTGTAATCATTTTTGGTTGTCTTATTTGTGTGTAATGCTTGGGCAGCACCTCTCAGGAATTAGCTGATGATATCCGCTTTCTAATCTGCTGCTAATGATTCTGCTATTACTAATGGGACTGTGCCTCTGTTTAGTTTAAATTGGCTTTGAACGTGACCTCTTTAGATTTTGTTGTCAAAATCTATACTTCGAATTTCTGATTGTAAAATTGTCTTTTTATTTCCATACTCTATGCAGGGCGCTCCTTTAAAAACCACAGTCACTGGTGTTGAAATGTTCAAAAAAATATTGGACCAAGGACAAGTAAGTGATTGATAATACCTTGAGCTATACATAGGTACATAGGGTCTTGCACTGCTCATGTTGGATTAATGGTTGGTTTGTAATTGATAATAGGCCGGTGACAATGTGGGTCTTCTTCTTCGTGGTCTAAAACGGGAAGACATTGAACGTGGTCAGGTGAATGTCAAGTTTTTTAAGAACTATAAACGCTGGACCCTTTGGCATCATGCATAATTCATATGTTACTTAAAGTAGTTTATCTAGATCCCAAAATGCACTTTTGCATTTGCTTACCAAATCTTCTGTCCAACTTCTTGGCGTATTTTATGAAAATTAGTTTAATCACTTGATTCTGGTACAAATTTAAGCAGTATCCTATACAGATTAATTTCATTGTGTTCGCTTTGATAATTATAAATAACATAAATCGTGTGCTTCACCTGATTAACAGTTTGATCAACGGTGCATGTGACTACCTCACTGAATCTAAAAGTTTTGTGAATGCAGGCACGTGCTAGTTAAATTTTTGTTATGAAATCAACTTTTAGATGTTGATCATGTGGTATTGAATAGTTAATATTATTATTATCAAAGGAAGCTTGACTATCTTTGTTTCTTATTTTATAGGTAATTGCCAAGCCCGGTACTGTTAAAACATACACGAAATTCGAGGCTGAGATATATGTACTTACAAAGGATGAAGGTGGACGCCATACGGCCTTCTTCTCAAATTACATGCCTCAGTTTTATATGAGGACTGCAGATATCACTGGCAAAGTAGAATTGCCTAAAAATGTTAAAATGGTTATGCCTGGTGACAACGTGACTGCAGTATTTGACCTGATTTCACCCGTTCCTCTTGAACCAGGTGTGTCCAACTTAATTTCATCTAGGAAAAGTGAATGTAAAGGAGCTACTTGTATGTTGATCTTTCTTAGGAACTATGAAAGGTGGGCCATAACTTTACTCTTGCGAAGAGCATTGTGCCTTCAATGTTTATTGCATATCACTGTGCGATATCTCAGTAATATTAATTTTTCATTACAATATATTTATTGGTGTAAAAATTCCCCTTGCGGAAAATGGGTGGAAGTCAAATTTTTGGCTCCAAATCCCTCTTTTTTTATTTCTAGTGTTGTATCTGTTGGTTTTGGGAAGATTGTAGGGGGCTCCCATCCCATCAAACTTTGTATCTTGTAATCCTTTAGTTCATCTAGGGGTGAAAACCAACCCCTTCGGCGTAGTTTTTGGGCAAAACTGACGCCAACCGATGCTTCATTTTTTGGGGAGAAAACCTGCCAAAACCAGTCGATGTGGAGGAGAAACACCGGCCGTCTAGACGCCGGCGGTTCACTGTCAATTTAGAGGCGAGCTTCATCTGAGAGAGTAGAGAGAGAGAGAGAGAGAGAGAGAGAGGATGAGAATTGAGAAATGAATCGGGGAAGGAGGAAGAAGACAACCTTATTTTGAAACGGCATCATTCTACTTAATTGTTTTTTAATACATTATGAATAAAATGACGGGTGTCGTTTCAATTATATTTAAAACACAACTATAGGCTTAAAACGATGCCGTTCTACTTAAGACGCCGTTCCACTTAAACTTAAGTAGAACGGCGTCGTTTTGAGTATAGAATATATAAAAAAAATAGAATTTCTTTAATCGGCCGGTTCTGCGGTTTGAGCCAGGTTCAAACCGGCCGATATTAGTTTTATCTATTTGCTGCTGCACGCCAACCAGTTCTCCACCGGTTTCGACCAGTTCCGTGCTCCGAGGGCTGGTTTGATCGGTTTCCGGCCTGTTTGGATTGTTCCTGTACAACACTAAGTTCATCTATGATATGCTTGCTTAGGGGAAAAAAAAAAAAAAAAAGGACCCTGTGAATGGTAAACTGATTTAAGATTACTGAATTTTCTTCTTTGTATTACATCAATAGATTGTTCCCGTGATTTCTTTTCATTTGTATGCATTCCTAATTGCATGCTGGAAATCTTTTTACTATACCCTTCATATATGAGAATATTCTTATTGGTTATGTCATGTTACTTTAACGCGAAAGTAGATTTGCTTTATCATGTTGCCTATTCTTTTATTTCAATGAAATTTTGTTTACTGATAAAAAAAAAAAAAAAAAATATGTTGTCTAACTTGTTAGTGGCTAATTAGGAATTGAATTGTGTCTCGTGATTGACAGACTGAATCAAACTCATATTAAACGTTTTCAGTTGCATACACAGAATAATGGGCACGAAAAGATTCCTTCATGTTGACTATTTTGTTAATTTTATTAATTCAATTGAATCTGATAATTAGTTACTTGAAGATTTACCCGAGACAAAATAGGCAAACAGCAGTTGGCACGCATGTGCTGCCAGTGAACTTTCTGCCTTTCAGTACTAGGGTTGTGTATCAGACCATCAGTTCTATCCATGTGAAGTTTGTGAGTCTGTGACATGCATAATGCTTACAATGGATGATGCCATGGCATGTATTTTTCTTATCGGTAGCATGGCATGCATTTAACATTATCCGTTACAAATGTGATATCATGAATGGCAGATGCAGGGAGATTGTATTAATTATTTACTGATCTTCACACTTGCCAAAAGAAAAAAAACAAAAAAAGAAGGATTTGTTAGAGACCTTCATACATTAGCACTTTAATGGATAGCATGGATTCTAAACAATTTTCTCGGTGGTGTAAAAGGCCGAATGCTTTGACTGTGTTTCTGCAATTCCACGCAGTTAAATCCATAGGATCATGCATATTATCCAAAAGGTGTCAATTTAGACTTTCTTGAGATTTCCTTTTCCTTGTTGAGTCTAAAAAGCACTAGATGGTCTTACTCATTTCTTGTTTTGAATTTAACAGGACAAAGGTTTGCCTTGAGAGAGGGAGGTAGAACAGTTGGTGCAGGTGTAGTTTCGAAAGTACTGAGCTGAGTTGACATGACACTCCTTTGATTCTTCAGCTTTTTATTTTTTCATTAACAGAGTGGGAAACACATGCCAAGCGGTTGTTACTTTCCTAGTCCACACTGGATGAATATTTTCTAGTGGGATGCAATTGAGTAAAATTAAAAAGGTAGTTGTTCTTTGATTGAATTCTGTGCTTGTTATTAGAAATAATCAGTTAATCAAAGGTTGATCGATGCATTGTATTGCAGACTCTGATGGCCACATAATTATCATCATCATTATTCTCTTGCATTGTTTATGATTTGAAATTATAGGTATGGATGTTGTATTGCCTTCACGCCATCCCTTCTTTTTTTTTTTTACGATAATGTATATATTTATATGCTAAAATAGGAATCACAATTACGCATCAGAATTATTTTCAGCGTTATACTGGTTTTTGACCAGTAGCAAGGCCCAAAGGATCAGCAATTGCACCATGTGGCTCAAATATAAGGGCTGTTTGGATAACAAATTTATCTCAAATTCATTATTGATTAGACTCATTTACTTTTTTAATTTTTCATAAAAAGTTAAAAGAAAATGCTAGATGCCCCGCTGGGGGCTCCCGCTGGGCTCTAGCATTTTTTTATGTGTTTTTTTTAGTTTTTTTTTTTTTATATAGATATTTTTAATAATTTTAAATATTTTAAAAAATAAAATAAAAATTATAATATTATTAAAAAATACTTTCTTAATCACGAAGTAGAATAAAAAATAATATTTATTCTACTTCGTAATTAATGAAGTATTTTTTAATAATTTTTTTTTACTTTCTGATTAAAGAAGTGTTTTTTAATGATATTTTAAATTTATTTTATTTTTTAAAAATATTTAAAAGTGTAAAAAAAATCTATATAAAAAAAAATTAAAAAAATACACATAGAAAAGTACATGTTAAACCCAACGGAGCCTCCAACGAGGCTGTAGCATGACCATTTTAAATATATATTTTTTTAAAAAAAATATAATATTATTAAAAAATACTTTCTTAATCACGAAGTAAAATAAAAAATTATAAAAAAATATTTTTTATAATTTTTTATTTTATTTCGTGATTAAAAAAGTATTTTTTAATATTTTTTTTTTACTTTCTGATTAAGAAAATATATTTTTAATGATGTTTTAAATTTATTTTATTTTTTAAAATATTAAAAGATCTATATAAAAATTTATTTAAATAAAACATATATAAAATAATGCTACACCCCCAGCGGGAGCCCCCAGCGAGGGCTGTAGCATCACCATTTTTAATAACTTAGATCTGAAAAGGAAAATGATAGAGCCACTGCTGGTGGCTCCTGCTGGGAGTCATCGCTGGCTCTATCATATGTTTTTTTATGTGTTTTTTTTACAATTATTTTTATATAGATTTTTTTTAACAATTTTAAATATTTAAAAAAAATAAAAAAAAAATTATAATATTATTAAAAAATACTTAATCACGAAGTAAAATAAAAAAAATATAAGAAAGTATTTTTTTAATAATTGTTTTTTACTTCATGATTAAGAAAGTATTTTTTAATAATATTATAAATTTATTTTATTTTTTTAAAATATTTAAAAGTATTAAAAAACTTTTTATGAAAAATAACTAAAAAAAAAAAATACATCAAAAAGCACATGCTAGAGCCAATGGTGACTCCAGCAGTACTCAGTTAAATTTATCTCAACGTACCTTATACATTTACACGCATCTCAACATATTTATATTCAAATACATCTTAATGTGATTTACAAAATATTACTATTTACAGATAGATCAATTAATTGATCTGAAATCATCTCAGCATTCAAACGCAACCTAAAAGTTGAACATTAGTTCTTCTCTTAGAGAATGCCGGAGTGGAATGTATTCTTTCAATCCCACAAAACCATGTATACTCTCTGTTTAACACTAACGATTGAAGTGAGTTCTTGGGAGAGAATGCAATATGTGAGTGCGACTTGATATCGATTAGTTGTGCAGATGCTTGCTGCCCAGAGCTTTGCTGCCACAACCAATCATTTTAGGTCTTTTTTCAACTCTTGCCAACTATTTTAAGCTATAAACAAAAAAACTCAGAAACCAAAAGCGTAATGTAGTTCGAAAAAACAAGAATTGAAAGCTAAAAAGTCCTTGGTTCGATATACAAAACTGTACGGAAAGTCGTACAATATTTTTGCTCTAGTACCAGGCCATGTTACCTTCCTAATGCCAAAATTACAACCCCATTAGTAACATTAACTTCGACAACTATCTAAGTGGTGATCATCTCAAGCAACCCTGATGAGCTTGAACGTGGTATGATCTGAAACAGCCTTTGCTATAGCATTTACAATGATAATAATCACACCCCTTTTTAAGATGTTGTCCTAACCATTAGTACTTTCCTGAGATTATACCCTTTTTTTTTTTTTTTTTAACTTTTTACCATGGATGGTCATGCAAACTTCAGCATTGCCACTACCATCAAAGTTGCAGTTCCGAAGTAAATCTCCTTCATGCACTTATCCACTCTCCTCATCATTTGCTCTTCCTTCACGCCCAACTTTCCAGCATTCTTGCTGATATATACAATTGTATCTCTTAGTTTGTTCACTGCCCATGACAGCCAAACCAGTCCGAACCCAAATCCTGTGCTCAAGAGTTTTGATGAACAGAACGGTACCCTCCCACAAGCTAATTTGCCGACGACAGAGAAAAGTACAGCGAGGCCAGTCCCAGCAATTCCAGCAGAAAATTGCGTCAGGAGCTCAGGAAGCTCTGGGCCAGATTTCTTTAGAGAAAGGATCGCCGTTTTTCCATTGTATCTCTTGTTAAACATTAATGATAGAAGGGTCTCACATGCATGGAAGTAGTTCTTCTTGGGTATATCCCTCTCTCTGCCTACTTTCCTATTGTTCTTCTTCTTTGGTGATGGCTTGACCTTTAATTTCTCAGGACTGTTACGAATGTGACAAGCAGCATCAACAAATGATGTGTTAATATTTAAGCAAATAAAATTGCTGGAAGTTAAGTTCATATGTGTGCTCACCAACTAATTCAATTACAACAAATATTTAGTTTTTGGGGAAACACATCGTTCATTTAAAAAAATTTTATAAGACAGTTATTCACTTAAAATTAAAGCAATGAATGCATGCACGTATAAAATATGAAATACCAGTAGCAATGTGTGTCAGTAGCCATGTCAATGCTAAAAATGAGAAAAAATAGAGCTGATTAGTTTTGGTTCACAAATAAAAGATGTTTAATGTTTTTAGAACAAAAACAATACATGGATAAAACTTGTGTTTGACTAGATGATTGCTATTTCATTTTCCTTTTACTGGAAAACAAATATTCCTGTTTTCTGAGAAAGCCAAATGGAATTTTCAATTGTTTCAAGCAGTTCCTAAAATACCCTTCAAAGCATGGAAAACAACCAATTCATTGACGACTAACTTGCAAAAATTTTGAACTTCCCAATCCAAATATTATCAGCGCATTGATGAAGCACGTGGATGGCACAATGGAGATGTAGTGCACAATGATGCACCAGCTGGACAGCCCATACTGGCATGGCAAGTAGTGAGGTGGTGAGAAGGGTTTGAACAGGTACAAGTGGGACCATAAAGAGATTGGAGAACATAATGTTCATTATGATAGAGTTGATAAGGTGGGAAGATGTGGTAGAGATGGTGTTTTGGTACGTACAGGCAGCAAAGTTGTTGAAGGTGAAGATTATGAATGGAAAGAGGTGTGGAGCTATGAAATATGGAATTGGGTACTTCAGTGGGGAACCCAACAATCCAGAGCCATAACCATTACCCACTGTGTAATATGGAAACTGGCATAGATTTTTAGTATCGTTTTCACCTTCTAGATAGGGTGTATCTCTTGCATACTCCATGTGCACTTGAATTGTACCTTTTTGCCTATCAATAAAGATTCATGTTTATCTCAAAACTTCTCATAATTTCCTTCCCAAATATCACTCAAACACAAAACACCTTTCAATTTCAAATCTTCAACTTTTTCATCTAATCATTACATAATCATTACAACTTCCCCAAACTTCCAAACAAAACACAGAAAACAATACAACTTTTTCAAAGTTCAAAACAAAAATTATTTTCAAAAATTATATTCAAACAATTTTTAACTTTATAATATTTTTATTCAACTTTTTCTCTCATATCCAAAAACCCAATAAAACATCTTAACTCAAACCATTTCACTACTATTCACAAAATTCTCATCTCATCTCACTTCCCAAACATACCCTTATTACTAAAAAAAAAAAAAAAAAAACAGAGAGAGAGAGAGAGATTTCAACTGAAAATCAATATTTCAGAAGTGGACTTGAATGAATTTCTGGATTGGGAAATCAAATTTGGGTTTGGGATATAGTTTTAGTTTTCATTGCTTAAAACCATTGTTTTTCATTTGTTATTATCCAAACATCTTTTCAGGGCCTTATTTTCTTAAGAAGAATAAAGTTATATTCTTCCAAAAACTTTGTGGTATAAAAAGTAACAGCAAACAGCTCTGTCCTCATACTCAAAACATGTTTAAGATAACTTTCAGATAATAGATCAATCAGGCTCATAACTATGAAGAAACTAGATTAATGTTGTGTTGTATACCTCTTCAAAGGGGCAACAGTTGTAGCTTGAAGCTTCAAAGAAGACCCCCGAACATTGGCAACTGCTTCATTGCTTTCCAGCCTGGACAATATAATGATCAAGGAGGACTTCAGGCAGAATAATTTTTTTTTTATAAGTGACTTTAGGCAGAACAATGATAATTGAAGATGATAATACAAAATCATAAAGGACACCCATTGCTGTCAACTTAAACGCAACATATTAAGTTCATTCAATCAATTTAAGCGAAGAGCTCTAACTACATCTAATCCACTAAAACAATTCATCTAGAAGCAGTATACTCTTTTCTATGTTAATAGAATATGTGATAGTTTAAAACTTAAAGGGGAAAGTGCAACACAAAGCCCAAACAATTTTGACTTCACACTGCAGATCCACAAACAATGTTGCAAAGTAGAAGAGGTTCGAGCATGGCAATGCAATAATTTCCATTGTTTCTGCTGCTCAATGTACTCAAAAAGTAAAAAAATGTTTCTCATCATAACATTATTCACTGATGAATTGACACAAAATGGGTCAATCATCTGGTACTAGTAAAGTGTAAACCAAATTTCTGCAGGTAATATAAACTCAGACTCTAATCAAGGCAGACGAGGACCAGGATAGTCAAGCCATGTCCTTTTAAATAGATGCTCATGTAGTTATTATCTGATGTCTACCCAATCAAGAGGTTGTCAGCAGATTAGAGAAAGTAGAATTCGTAATTTGATACATGAGCTAAACTAACTAAAGAATAGTCATCAGATTCAGTGAAATGTACAGAGAACACTCATGATAAAATGAAATTAAATCAAATATAAAAAAAATGAAATTAGATAGTAGGACCAAGGCAAGCCCTCACAAAACATTTACACACAAATGTGAATGCATATAGGATATTATTCATGTAAAATCAATTGTATTTTTCTACAGAAATATAAATAGGTCTAAGCATTCATACCATTTATATTGTGGGACCAGCATAGAGAGCTTTCTCCAATTCGGTGGGTTTCTTGATATGTCAAACTCAGCAACAAATGAAAGTAGATCTTTCACCTCCATCCCAGTACCTGCGAATGATACCCGGCCATCTTGGTGAACTGTAAATTTCGAACTACAGGCCAAATCTCCCATAAAGTCCAGGAGAGGCTTCTGCAAAGGTGTGCCATTCGGGTAAATAAGTGTAGATGACTGTTGGGACAAATCAGTCGTCAACGCTTGTAACCCCATCAAATCAGAGAGTAATGACATATCAAATTCACTTCTCTCCACTTCACTTGGTCCGGACATGAGGAACTTCAAGATTTTCTCCTGTTTTGTGCATTGCTCAGCGATTCCAAAGCCAAATAGTACTGAGTCTGGGCGATTCTCTGTATTTGAAGAAATGAGGCAAATAAGATTACTTCAGCACAGTACAAATATGGAGAGAAACAAAGAGAAATTAGCAGCGTAAACATTCTGCATGCCATCCTATCTAAGGAAAGAAAGTGCCAAAATGTCACCGGCTATATCCCCACCTCCATTCATCATTCCCTTCAGTCTTTTCTGATTGTTACACAATATAAATGGATCTCCAGTTATTTCATACCCACCTTGCTTGATTATCCCTTATTTACAATGTTTTTAAACAGTGGCATTATCCCCTTGCTCTGCTACTGCTCATTCTCACACGCATATTACCACATGTTCAATCACATACACAAACACACTCCATGTAGACGTACTCTATATACAACAGCCCAATAGTCTACTTGACATGTAAAAAGAAACTTAGAAATTAAAAGTTTATGGGACATTTAAAAAGAACTAAATCTCTAAGGTTGCATTTGACAAGACTCATTACAAAGGAATTCCTTCATAGAGGTGATTTCAGAAATCAGCTTCCTGAAAAAGCAATTAGCCCCAAGAAAAGTGTAAAAAAGGAATTTCTTGAATGCTGCCAAATGTTTTAGTTCACTTTTTTTTTCTTTTTTTGGGTATGGGTGCTATAGAAAGCATACAATTTTTGGATCTCAAAAAGTAGCATTTACCTCAGTTCTTGTTTCTCTCTTTTTTCATAGTTTCCACTCTAATTCTATAGTTTATCCGACCCTCCTTTTATGACCGAGCAACAAAGTCCACCTAAGTTTCAGTGACCACCTCAGCCACTATCACCATCCTCATGGGCCAAGGCCAAGCTATGATAGCAGCAGCCATTTTGATTAGCTTCTGCATCATTACCACCACCATTAATGACCACCATAACCACCTCTTTCAACCAATATGAACCAGACGCTCATCACTATTAATATCATTAACCCTCCAAAACTGACCCCATTAAAACTTTTACAATGGAATATTCAGACTTTAATCGCTTATTCAATCAAACTAAGTTCATTTTATATAACTTCCGTGATCTTTTAATAAATCATAAGTAGCAGCGGTATGAATAAATAAAGGGAAATTTTCTTCAAAGAACCACAGCATCTGAAAAATGATCAGCAAACCTTGCATGTCAATGAGAACAGGCTTTTTAACTGTTGAGTCAATCTGAACAAACTGACTAGAGACAGGCAACCCACTCATAGGTTTCAATGGCTCCTCATATTGATTTTGCCTCATGGTAACTGAAGTTGATCTTATTATCTCATGTTTAGCTCCAGAACTTGGCAAAAGATGTTGAGAAGCCTGCATTGAACAAAGAGTTAAAAAAAAGTTCAGTTTTTAAACGAAAAAAAAAAGTAGGGGAATGACCATTATGAGTTTAATAAGCCAGCACTATCTTAAAAACTAACAATTATGGCAACCCACGTTGGATAATAAAAACTTCAACAATATCTTAAAAAGTAAAAATCCAATGGCAATAACAAGCAAAATGTCACTAACGATAATAAGAATCTTTAAAAGCTACATTAGAGGCTATTAAATTAAGATACAAAAACACAGAGAAACTACACCAACTAATGTCGTCTTGAAATGTGTTGGAAGATTTCACCATCTGAAGTAGTGAAAGTCAAAAGTAATACAATTAATGTAATAATACTGGGATTGCAATTCAACTAGAAATCAAGATCTCAAACTTCAAAACTGAATAAAGATACAAACAACTACTAATAAAGCCTAAATTTCCAAATGACAGAAATTTGGCACTAAGCAAGTTACATGTCAAGTTCTTAGAGACTGGCCTAGTTTGGTTACACAGTTCAAACCATGTCATCTCATCTCATCTCATCTCATCTTATATAATCATTACAACTTTTCCAAACTACCACACAAATTATAATAAACAATTCAACTTTTTCAAATCCCAAAACAAAAATAATATTAAAAAATTATATTCTAATAATATTTTATTCAACTTTCAACTTTTATCTCATCTCATCTCATCTCATTTGTGTAACTAAACAAGGCCTAAATTATCATTTGGCCATGTCAATCGACAATTCAACACAAGCTACTGCGTAATTAAACTGTAAGAAAGTAACTGATAATCCCATTGCAGTGAGATAAGTTAGACACAAAAGTACTCAAATTACTATCTAATTCACTAAATCATGTACCGAAAACCAAATCATGATTATTACTAAAAACCCCACACCACAAAGAAATATAAAACTCAAGTAATAAACATCCATTTTGCCCTGCGATTATTCTCAAGTATCAGAAAGCCATTAAGCAATTCAACACAGATCACCAAAAATCTAAACAGAACTCCATTAAAACCTGTAGAGCTATCCCACAGATTTAACAACCTAAACCGCTACAAGTTATAAATCCATTAAAACCACATACGATGCGAGCTCAATCGACCAAGCTGGATTAAAACATACATGAAACAAGATCGACTATCATCAAAACGTGAATTCAAAAAAAAAAAAAAACGCCGGAGATTAGAACCTATTTCGGCAACCCAGATCACCGAATCCATTAAATTCAAATACCAATTATGCTGATCAGACTGACACAGACGATAAACACGGCATCAAAGACTTAACTAGGCAACAACTCAAGCAAACAAACCCAACAAAATAACAACTAGCATTAAAATTGACCTGTGATTTACCTTGAGGATCCTGCTTTGTTCATGGTGCAAAACAAGGCCGGGAGGGTACCCATGAGAAGCCATTAAACAAAGCTTGACCACCATACCGAAGAGAAACGCAGTTCAGGAAACAAGCGCCTGAAACCAATCTCTCTCTTTGTCGTGCCTTCGTTACACCACCATAAGCTTATCCGTCCCTACGCCTCAAAATCCAAAGATTCGGCCAACCTGGCTTTTTGGGTTGTACCTAAAAGTACACTTTCTAATGGAGAGAAAAACCCAAAATAAATTCAGAGAAAAAGGGGGATTTTTTGTGCTCCAATCGTTTTATTCGAGAATCTTCTGAATGGGATTTGTGGCACTCACGGATCAGTTGTCACACGCGCCAAAGTGGAGACAAAATGCCATCCCTGCTTGTCAGGGGACTTTAGCATTCACATCGTAATAGCATCTCTTTCAAATTTAACTAATACGTAATTTATTTACTTTTAATTAATTACTCAAAACTATACTTTAAATTTATATTACATTAGTCATCATATTTTTTATAATAATAAAATTTTATTATTTTTTATTATTTATATTTTTTTAATTTTTTTATATTTTTTAAATACTTTTTATTTCTATTTTTATAATCTTCAATAGCCTTCAATAATTATATTCATTTTCATCAATTGAATCCAATAATCTATAAAATTAACATCTCTAATTGACAGATTTTGTAGATGTTAACAAAAAAAATTATTATGCATATTCACAATCTCATATGCAATCAACTAGAGAAACAATTTTGGATGCAAAAAGTACCTGCCAATTTTTGTACATTCACAATGCTAATGTCCACTACCTGACAGTATTTCCATATAATTTTTATGCACATTCACAATCCCATATGCATAAACCACATGATCACACCCTATAACATCAGCATATAAAGGAATCTAGATGGTATAAAAAAATAAAGAATTTCACCAACATATAATAGCCTAAAATGATCGACAGACTCCAACATATGCAGTCCCAATAGCAAGCATATAGTTTTGACAAACATATGGCAATCCCAACAAAACAAGTGCAGTCCCTACAGTAGCATCCTAACTCTAGTTTTTACTCTTGTATTTCCTAGTCTAGTTTTTGCTAACACACCTACAGTAGCATGTAGTTGCTGCCTACAGTCACAAACACTCATATTTAAAGCTTAAAATAACAAAAAATCACAAAATAGTATAAGCAATAGTTGTTGTCCAGCCACATGTATTTCAACCACATGTGGCTACCCAGCTACTAAAATCTATTGTAAAGTGTTTAATTACAATATTAAGTGAATAAGAACAACCCCAAAACATTACACCAACAAAAGGCCACACATCTTCAAAAGGTTGAGATGGAGATGTAGATGAAAATGTGAATGAAAATCACTTACGTGAATCCAAACCTCTTGCTGCATTCCATTCGCCAGCAAAATTTAACTTCATAATCTTCATATTGATCTTCCTCTTCTTCATATCATTATTCCCCTTTTTCCCACCAGTAACTCAGCACTATTAGAATGAAATTGTTGACCGCTTGTCTTCTCTCCACCATGCATATGGCTCTCACATTTCTCATGCGAGTTAAGGCATCAACAAATTTAGCATCGGAAGCTTCTCTAGTCTTCCTCTTTCTCTCACTTTCTTTCTCAACCTTCTTGCCTGAGGTCTCTCATAAATGATCTCTACGTTATCATCTATTGTGTCATCTTCTAGTGGAGTCGACTCTGCAATAGTTGGGTGTTTCCATGTGGTTTCCTTCTCGTTGACAACATAGGCATATGTTGCTGCCATTTTAGTTGATGTCTCATTAAACACTAGCAATGTTCCATTGTGTAAGTGGCCTTCTTTTAGAATTGATGCAGTTAGAAACTCATATATTGTTTTGCTTCGTTGCATCCCTTGAATGCAATGATTCTACTAGGGCCACAACAGCACAAAACTTATTTGTGCATTTTTGGATTACCAACCATCGATTGGTCAATGATCCCCCAAAAAGATTTGTCATGTTAGGTTTTTTATACTCATTGTAATAATCGCTAATTCTCTCCCACATTTGTGAAGATTTTTTCTCGTCCCTCATATAGCATCCATGCTAATGTTGAATCAAGCTGACACGAGGAGATTGTCCTCCTCTACGGTGAAAAGCACACATCATTCAGTTTTCTTACTAGGTGGCCTTTTTTCACCATCCAATTGTGTTGCTTAGAGTATAACATTATCATGTCTGCTAGCTATTGGGGTGCTGGAGTTACCTTGTTCACCACTTTGTAATAGAGTGATGAAGAATGGATCTTCATTAAATGTGGTGTTCATCCTTGATTCAAATATAATTGTACAAAATCAAATTTAGACTCATACTTCCAATATTTGGTATAAACAAAGTTTTATACTATATTTAAGTTGTTCTATAACTTGGATGCTATATCCATGCAATGTGACTGTTAAGGTAAATAGATAGTGCAATGTGACAATCTTTGTAAATAAGAGTAAGAAGTGTTCATAAGCCAATAAAACAGAACAAGGCAAAGTCTATAAACTGTTGCTGGTTCATGCTGAAAGAAATAAAATAGAACAAGGCAAAGTCTATAATCTGTAGGTAGTCATGTGTAGGCAACAACAACAAATGTCCGCATAATAAAAAATGTGTGCATAACTTCGATGTATAAGAATATGAAAAAGAAAGCATTAAGGAAGGGAGAGGGACTGTCAAACGTTTTATAATTCTTGTTGGGGAGAGGGATTGGTTGTGCTACAATTTAACAGCCTAAGCTGTTAGTGGGTATTGTAAATGCAGTGCAGGTTCTTCTCTCTTTCTCTCTCTCTTTCCCTCCCTCTCTACCCCTCATATAGTGGGTACTGTAATAATTGGTTATGAATTAGAATCGATGCATTCTCAAATATGATATTCTTAATAAGAAAACATAAATAAAAGCCACAAATCTACTCATAGGCAAATGAATTACATAATATGCAAGTTCATAACATCAATAAGATTAAGAATGCAACTCTTGCATAACACAGGTAAATCACTCCTAAAACTGGCATGCTCCTATACTCACATCAATTTTCATTAGGCTTTTCCTGAATAATATTTCATTAAACTTTCCCCATACCCAATGAGCAACAGCTTAAACATACAAAAAACACATATACCGAACAATCTCTTCTATTATAAAAATTTAGTAACATGGATTGGCTATAAGAATGGAACAAAAGGACACTTGAAACTTACAACAAACCTCAAAAGAAGGCAAGATTTTCCAACACCAGAATCCCCAATGAGCAAGAGCTTAAATTCAAAAGACACTGTAATAAGTCAAAAGTCAGATGAATAAATTTGACTATCTATTGCAAAATAAAATAACACCAACGAACATAACATCAATGGCACCCAAATCTATTGCACAAATATTATAGCTTAAATCTGATTATTTATTGCAACAAAATAACAGGAACCATATAAAGAATACCAAGGCAGGTATGTCAACAAACTAAGGCAATCCTACTTGGTTTTGTGTTCTTTCAGTCCGTAATTGATATGATTGCCACTTGAGAGTCTATTTTCTTGCATTTTTTTGCAAGATTACTGGGTTATTTTTTACTTGTGTTTCACTATTTTTCACATGGAGGATGAATTAACTGATCAATGGGGGAGATTTTCGTTGTCTGAAGTTGAATCTACTAATGTTTTAGTGCAGGATGAGTGTCTGGATTTTTCTAAAAACCATCGTGAGCATTGCCTCTTGTTTAAAATTTGTTCACATAAATTTTTTAACAAAGAGGCTTTCAAAACTATGATGCGTAAGGTCTGGAATCCTGTCCATGGAGTAAAATCTTTTGACTTGGGGGTTATCTTTTCTTGGCTCAATTTCTAGATACTACTGATAAGGAAAAGCTTATTCGAAATAGTCCATGGTCTTTTGACAGGAACCTTGTTCTTCTTCATGATTATGTTCTTTTTCATGATTATGATGGTTATCGCCTTATGATATTGAGATGTATCTTTCATCCTTTTGGGCTCAAATTTATGATCTACCATTGAAAGACATGTCGGTAGAAATCATTAAACGGATTGGTGAGTCATTGGGTGTTGTTGAAGACATAGATTTGCCAGAAAACTCTCCTGGATTGGGTCTTTTCTCAAGAATATGTGTTGGTTTGGATGTTTGTAAGTCGTTGCTGAGGGTGAAACGCGTTGTCTTAAGTGATGCAACTGTCGTATGGGTTCATTTGAAATACGAAAAAATTGTCTAACTTTTGTTACTGTTATGGAAAGTTAGGGCATGGAGATCGTGACTGTAATTTATGGGTGGAGAATCGAACTGTTTATAAGGGCATCGGGTAGTAGTTCCTCCATTCACAAGAGTACAATTGTTGAGAGCGAAACATGATTCTGAGAGAGTCATGGTGGGCATGAATGTTGCTGAAGGAGGGACTAGCAAGGGGAAGGCTATGGATTCTTAGACTAAGGTTCCTGTGGATGACTCGTTGGTAGTGGAGAAAGCTGACGACGACATTTTAACAAAGTGAATTTTAGTGGGTCAGGTCAAAATCTTATGATGAGTGGCCCGATTAACTTTTCAGCTGGAGGCCCAACTGAGCTTGGGCCTATTTCTAAAGGCAAATATGTGGATTTTGCTAAAGGGAAACAAAATTCTGTTGAGGGTATGAAAAGGTGCTCCCGTCGGCTAGGGCTCCAAGTGAGAACCTCCCTTATTTGAGACGACAACTGGGAAGACAAGTGCGTAGCTAAGATCATGGTGCTTCAGATAAGTTTTCTTATACACCCTCTAAGTCTACTTCTAAGAATTGTAGTTATTCAAGTCTGTGTACATTTGGGGGACCAAAAAGGGTAAAATCTGTTGATGATGAATTTTTATTTGAAATAGAAGTGGTATCGACGAAGGTTGAGATTCAACCCCGTCGAAAGCCATGAGGTTCATCAGTTGGAACTCTCGTAGGCTTGGGAACCCACGGGGAGTTCGAGTCCTTAGGGACTTAATTCGTAGGAAAGCTACCAATTTAGTTTTTGTTATGGAAACTAAATTATTAGTATATAAATTGGAGCAGTTGAAGTATGGGCTTGGATTTTATGGTTGTTTGTCAGTGAGTTCTGAAGGGCTTAGTGGGGGATTGGGACTGTTTTGGAGTCGCGATACTAATCTGGAACTTGTTTCATATTCCAAGCATCATTTTGATGCTTGGGTGGCTGATATGGTTTCTGGTGTCAAATGGAGAATCACTGCAGTTTATGGGCATCTTGAAGTATCTAAAAGGTGTGAAGTGTGGAATCTATTGAAGATAATATTTGCATCTATTAGGGGCCCTTGGTTGTGTTTTGAAGATTTTAATGAGATTCTAATGCAGTTAGAGAAAAGGGGTGGTCGTAATCATCCTGAATGGCAGTTGCAAGCTTTTAGAGAAATTGTTGATTGTTGTGCTTTTTAGAATTTGGAAACTGATGGGTCTTTGTTCACTTGGTCTAATATGAGGGATGGAAGAGGTCATATTCAAGAAAGACTAGACAAATATTTTTCAAATACAAAATGGTTGCTTATGTATCCGGGTTCTAAGATAAGAAATGTCAACACTTCATACTCGTATCATAATTGTTTGATCCTTAGTATTATTAGTGCATTTGAGCCTCAGCCTAAAGGTAGCATTTTGGTTTGAGGCTATGTGGGTAAGGGCAAATGGGTGTGAGGAAGCAATATCGTGTTCTTGGTCTTCATTGGAATATTCTAATTCAATGGAAGGTGTGAGAAATGTTGTTTCTATGTGTAGCTCTCAATTAAAGCAATGGCATGGTAGAAAACTTGGGAATATTCAATCTCAATTGAGATCTAAACAACAACAACAGAATCAATTAGTAGGGGCGATCCACCATTGGTTTCAAAATCTGATTTGGACTCTCTTAAACATGATATAAATCTTCTATTGGAACGAGAGGAGTTGATGTGGAAACAAATGTCAAAGGCTGTATGGTTTCATTTGGGTGATCATAATTCAAAGTTTTTTCATTAGAAAGCTTCCCAAAGGCGATCAAGGAATTTTATTACTCAGCTTCAAGATGATTCAGGTTGTTGGAAAGATGGCAGGGACATGGCTTCTCTTGTTCTATCTTATTTTCAAGGTCTCTTTACTACATCTCACCCTACGAGTATGGATCTTATTTTAGAATTCGTCATCCATAATTCCAACAGATGAAGTATGGTATACTTTATTTTAAATGAACCCTTTGAAGGTGCCGGAACCTGATGGTTTTTGTCCATTGTTTTTTCGAAAATATTGATATATTGTGGGTACTTTGGTTACTAAAACAGTTTTAGATTCATTAAACAATGGGATGATACCTAGTGTCCTAAATGAAACTTTTATTGTTCTTGTTCCAAAGAAAAAGAGGCCTGAAAAAGTTACAGAATTTAGACCTATTAGCTTGTGCAATGTGGTCTATAAGATTATATCTAAAGTCATTTTTCACTAGGCTAAATCTATCTTACCTCATGTGATGTCGGATAGTCAAAGTACTTTTGTTCCAAGCCACCTAATAACTGTTAATGTGCTTGTAACTTTTGAAATATTGCATTGTATTAGAAAGAAAGAAAAGGGAGAAAGGGTATGATGTCTTTAAAGTTGAATATGAGCAAAGCCTACAATAGGGTGGAATAGAGATTTCTTGAAAAAATTATGTTGAAACTGGGTTTTGATCATAAATGGGTTAATCTTGTATTATCATGTATAAATTTAGTCTCTTATAAGAGACTTTTAAATGGGGTGCCTACTTCATTTGAGGCTTCACGAGAATTGAAACAAGGAGACCCATTATCACCTTATTTGTTTGTGTTGTGCACTGAAAGTTTATATTATCTTCTTCAAGCTGCTGAGAAACGAAATTTGATTAAGGGTGTGAAAGTGTGTTGTAGAGCCCTTGCTGTTACATATTTATTTTTTGTAGATGACAACCTATTATTTTTGTTAAGCTACTCAGTCACAAAATGAATATTTAAAACAATTGCTAACAGTGTATGGATTGGTTTTGAGTCAGCAAATAAATATGGACAAATATGAGCTTTTGATTAGCCCAAACACAAGACAGGAAGAGGTCGACGCTATTATGGCCCCATTTGAGATGTTCATTCTCTTCAGCACCATGATAGGTACTTGGGGTTGCCTTCTTTGGTTGGTCAATCTAAATGTAATACTTTTAAGGAGTTATAAGATAGGGTTTGGTAGAAGCTACAAGGTTGGAAAGAAAAATTACTATCTCAGGCCGGTAGGGAAGTGTTAATCAAAGCAGTAGTGCAAGCCTTGACAATTTACACAATGAGTTGTTTTATGCTGCCTAAACATTTGGGCAGGGACTTAGAAAGTTTATTTGCAAAACTTTGGTAGGGCCAACAAGGTACTAAAAGGAAGATGCATTGGGTTAGCTGGTCCAAATTATGCTCTTCAAAAATGAGAATTTGGAGTTATTTAATTTAGCCTTGCTTACAAAACAAAAATGAAGGATAATTCAGAATCCCAGTTCATTGTTGGCCAGGATTTATAAAGCGAGATATTTTCCTTCTACCAATTTATTACATTCAAAGTTGGGTAAGAAACATTCTTATATTTGGAGAAGCATTTGTGCTAGTAAACCACTGTTGGGGAATGGAGGTATATGGTGGATTGGGAATGGTAAAAAGGTTCGGATTTTTCAGGATAAATGGGTTCCACTTTTTTGGTTACCTGAAGCTGCTTTTGAATTAGAACACTAGTTCTTGGAATATAAATTTGACATAATCTGTTTTTCCTACCTCGGTGGCTGCTGAAACTTTACAACTACCTTTACCATTTTGGGAGTGTGAGGATAAATAGTGTGAGGATATGATAGAAGAATAATTTATAGGGATTACCGGATATAATTTCATCTAGTAATCCATGATGATTTATGGTCTTTGGCACGCCTGCTCTCTATTTTGGAAATTCAACAATTGATTTTGCATTATTGAATTCTTAAGCATTACTTGTATTTCTTTCCCTTTTTTTTTTCTTTTGCATGTTAGGGCCCTAAAGAGGTGCTAAGGTGTCGCCTCCTCTTAAATCTGAAAGAAAATATTGATAATTTTGGATCGAAGGCCTTGATTGGTGAAAGATCCTATGGAAGAGTCTATTATGCGAACTAAAGTAATGGGAAAGTTGTTGCGGTGAAAAAGCTTGATGTTTCATCAGAACCAGAGTCAAATACTGAGTTTTTGTCACAAGTGTGACCTGAACTTCAAGTAAATATACATTTAGTATCGTATCTATGTTCATATTGAAATTTAATTTGATATATGACTTTGCTTTAGTTTGTGGTTTTTTTAATAAATATCATTGCATTTATAACAATAGAAGCAATAGCAAACATTTACAATTGGAAATTATAAATTAGCATCTAATTGAACTTGAGCCTGAATAAAATATGGGCATTTATTTCACCATTGAACCGTATTAGCTACCAAGCGAGCATTCCCTTCAAGTAAGTGAGCTGCTTCATTTCATTGTCTACCCACATGAATAACATTATGCGTCGAAAAGGATGAAAGTAACTTTTGTATCTCATAAATCACATTCCATTGCTTTGAAAGTTCGGTTCTTTAAAGTTACTAGACTTCAATGACAATTGAAGAGTCTCCTTCAAATAGCAAGCTAGAAAATCCTAAATGCAAAATCATCTGAAATCCCCTCAAAGCAGCCAACGCCTCAATATCATTAACATCATACAACCCCCATTCCCTCCGACACATAACAAATAACACAACCCCATTTTCATCCCTTACAATAACTCCCACACCCCTAGAAGATTCAGAACGAAACAATGCCCCATCAAAATTAAGCTTTACTGTACCTTGATTAGGAAGTTTCTAAGAGACAACATTCTCTATACTCACAATCAGATGTTGTGTTTTACTCGTAATATACCCCTCAAAATATGCCAAACAATTATCTACAATATCTATTAATACACAATTAGAATTCTAAAATAGTTTTAAATTTCTATACTTCCATCCAGCCCACGAAATAGTAATAAAGTTAGTAAGCAAATCTGAATCAACTTTCATCGTATGCCACACCACATCAATAAAATGATTACCAACCTGCAACAATGACAAAGTTGATGAGTAGCATACTGCCAACACTTTTGTAATCTCTGTATAGCCCCAGAAAAAATGTCTCTCATCTTTCACAGCCAATTGACAAAGTGGACAATTCTCATTTGAGATAACACCATGTTTCAGCAAATTCGCTCTTAAATGGAGGTTATTCTTGCAAGCACATCACCCAAAATTGTTCACTTTGTTCAAAAGATTCAAATGCCAAAAGTGACGCCAAAAAGTTGAAAGATTTGAAAAATGAGAACTTTCAGCTCCCCTCCCCCCGCCCCCAAACAAATAATGTCACAGCTAAATGATACCTCGACTTAAATAATATCTACATTACAGATAAAAGAATAAAAATAAGTGAGAAGTCAAATGAAAAAAAAGACATTAAAATCTACGCGCTACTATAGGACGTAAACACCCATATGCAACCATCAAACCCATATGCAAAAATGGAGCATATGAAATCAGCAAACCGAGCAAAATGAACATAGGAAAATCAAGGCTAGGGTTTTGAATGTACCTTGATGCTGGTATATGATCTGAGAGAAGCTCTAAGGAGCTACTAAAATGAGTTGTGGGATTTTTTACGGTAAATCTAGATTTAGTCGTCGTGCAAGAGATAGGGAGGAAAGAACTTGGAAACACAATTGTGGGAAGGAAAAGAGCCATGAGATACACTAACCGGAAGGAAAAGGGAAATGACCGTGCGACATGAAATAATAAAATATTAGAATGAATATGCTATAGTTCTCGTCATGTATAACTCTAGGGATAAATTTACTATAGATAATCTTCAAGACGAATTGTGTTTAGTTAATCCAATATAGGCACAATTTAATGGACATTCTTCAAAATATAACTTTCACTGGCATTTGACTAAGCCAATACCAGTGCTCTTAAAAACTCAAAATCTCTCTTTTTTTCGAATGTTTGAATAGTGAGTTAAGTTGAGTTGAGTTGAAATGAGATGAGAGTTGAAAATTAAATAAAATATTATTATAATATTATTTTATTTTGAAGTTTGAAAAAGTTGAATTGTTTATTATATTTTGTTTCAAAGTTTAGAAAAATTGTAATGATTAAATGAGATGAATTGAAATCAACTTATTATCCAAACAAGTTTAAAATGATAAATTATTATTCAAGTCTGTGTTTTTTATTTTGTTTTAAATTAACACCTCTAATTTAAAATTTTTGTAATAATCATCAAGGGTTATGGTCAAATTATGTTATACAAGTATTTTACTAAATGTACTCTATACACTGATTTGAAAATATAATTTTTTTCACTTAGTAAAGTGCTTACATGAAATAATTGGATTTGAAAGATAAATTTTAAAATTTAAATTTTACAAATCAAATCTTACCATTGCGATGTGAATGATATACTCTACACACCAACTTTAAAATATAATTACTTTTTAAATTAATCTCTTCGCTAATTTCCTGACAGAGATGCTGATATTACAGTTGACTTTGTGGTTAGTACTAATCAAAACATGGCACGTGATATATTATATACATTTAGCAAGCTAGTAAAACAAAACTTCAAAAAAGATTAAGAATCATTAAAAAAATATCAGTAGATAATTTAAAAATTAAACACTGAAAATATAGAAAACCACAAAAAATATTTAAAAACAACAAGAATCAAACAATTTTATATTCTGAGTTTCTAAAACACATCAATTATAAATAAAAAATTTTGAAAATTGTTAAACATAATTCTTTGAGAACTTAGAAAGGATAAATAAAAATATGGTAAATAAGATAAAAATCAACTAAGATAAATTTTAAAAACAAATAATAATAATAATAAAATTGAAAAACAAAAGGAGAAAAGTTTAAAACAAAATTTAAATTTAAGTCAAATTAAAGAGAGAGAGAGAGAGAGAGAGAGAGGAGAGAGAGGATGGCCACCCACTTGAGGGTGGCTTCTGCCACCTTCCAACTCCAATATGGGGTGGCCGTGGCCGGTCAAATCCATCTGGGGCACCTACGACCACTATAGATTTATTTGGAGTGGCTACGCCCCTTTAGCTTTGTTTCTCTCATTTTTAGTCAAATTCTGATTATTTTAAGATGAATAATTCTATATACAACCGTGAAATGCGTCAACATCGCGTAATCACTTTGAAAAAGAGTGGGGTCAACTATTAAAAAATTAATTTTTTTTATGTGTGCTATGTTTTATTCACTTTTTTCAAAACGATTACGCGGCGGTTGCACAATTCTGACCTAATTCTGAAATATGCATTTCAAAAGAAATGTTTCTATCATTTTGGTAAATTTCTTGAAACATTAGGGACATGCTTGTCATTTTCTATTTCTTTTTCACCTACCTAGGCTGCAAAGAATGCAAACATTAGAATACCATAGGTTACGTTTGGATGTTAAAGTGATCTTAGATAATTTGAATTGATCTATAAATAATAATATTTTGTAGGTCTCATTGAAATATATTTGAATGTAAATAGGTAGAGATGTGTTTAATTTTTTTTTATAGAAAGTTGAAAAAGTAATGAATTGTACCATTAATTAGTTTGAGATGGATTGAGATCACTTAACAGTCAAAGCAGTGATCTCTTGTTTCTTTTTCACCTACCAGAGAGCCTGCTATGAAGGTAAATTATTTCCAATTTTTTAAGAATTGTACTACACATAAGCCCCACACTCATACACACCACTTTAAAATATGTAATTTTACTTTTTTATCCTTATATTTCATATTTTAATTCAATATAAAATATGAGGGTAAAAAAGTAAAATTATATATTTTTAAGTGGTATGCAAAGTGTGAGCCTTATATCTAGAATTTTTCATTTTTTAATGAATCTAATCCCTAATTTTCCTCCCTAGTCCTACACGCATATCAAGCTGATTATGTTAACAAATAATTGTATCATTTTTTTGTTTTGTTTCGGAAAGTATGTTTTTAAGAGCTGGATTAAAAACTATTATTGAAGAGTTTAATTTATTAATTTGTTTTTTTAAGTATTTTAGAATATAGTTTATATATATATAATTATTTATATGTGTGTATATATAATTATTAATATACCAACTATCTCAAATAGTACGTCGAAATGTATCGATATCGAAATATTTCGTTTCAATATCTCAAACGTAATTGTTACCGAAATAGAATTATTAATTTTTTTATTTTTTAAAATTTTAACTGAGTTTTAAATATTTTTGTTCATGTTGACATTGCATTTTTGTAAATGTTTAAGTGCTGACCGTACATAGTTTGCCATGTGTCGAGATTGAGATTTGCCCTTATGTATTTTCTTTTGAAAATAATTTCATGTGCTACAATAAAACTCGAAATTTAACCCCTCCTACTAATTTCATCCAACTTAACAAAAAAACAAATGGCAGCCTATGAAACCAACACGTGGGGTGTTTAATTTTTAATTTAAAAAATATGCTAAAGTTTGGGAAACCAACACGTGCCGGTAAAAGTCTTTTGTAGTATGCCACATGAATTCCAATAATTAAGTGACACGTGAGAAATTAAAATTAAATTTTTAGAAAATAAAAATAAACATATAATAAGATTATACATTAACCAAAAAGTATTAATAATTTTGAGATATTGACGTCATAATCACAGATAAGATAAAGCCTTGTTTTCAAATGAGAGAACCAATTTAGAACCTCCACCCTCGTATAAAAAAATAATGATTTAAATGGAAAAATAAAAAAAAAAGTCACAGAACGAAACCAAAACACTCCATATAAAATAGATTTAAGTTCAAATTTGCATCTCGACAAAATCCTTAAATCAACTCATCTTCCAAGTGTAGCTATCATTTTCCTAAATTTCTCTCCATATGAGATCTACACATTTTCAAAGTCATTTGGTGTAGTTTTTTTTTTTTTTTTTTGAAGTCAAATATACCTCCTTTAATGATGTAACAAAGACAAATCAGTCATTACAGTATTTTCCATATCACTAACTATCTCTATAGGACTATTCTCAATCCACACCCTCTTCTCAGAATACTTAAGTGCTAATTTTGCTAGTTTATGTGCTATGTTATTAGCTTCTCTATACACAAATCTTAACATTCCAATCCAATCTATCAACTATCAACAATCTCACATCTTCAACAATATTTCCATAATCTATATCTCTTCTTCACTATTGGTTGCCTTCACAATCATCTGAGAATCTCTTTCCAAAATTACATTAGAAAGACCTAGCTCTACACATAAGTACCCTACTCTTCTTAAAGCTAAAACTTCTACAATTGTTGGTTTCTTTACATGATCCACAATCGAGCTCAGACATGCCAGTATCTCTCCATTGGAGTCTCTAATAACAACACCAATACCCACCTTTTTGAGACACACATCCATTGCTGCATCCTAATTCGCTTTTACACTCAATTCAGTTGGCTTTTCTCATTTAACCCCCCTTTTGTCTATGCTCCCTTTCATCTGTGTCTTCTATTGATGATTTTGTGCTATAATGAATTCATTTAGTCCCTCTTTGGCAGTTTTTAGGATACTCCTCGTGTCTATAAATTTTTTTCAAACAACCATGAATTGCTTCTTAGTTAGATCTTCCTCATGATACAAGCTACCATCTCCACCTCCTCCACTCCAAGCTACACATTAAGTTTCTTCCATAACTCCATGAGGTTAGACTCATAGCTACTTTTATAGACAAGACTTTCAGATTTAGCCCAGACATCCGAGACTGCAGGACAACTCTAAAGGGCATGCATGATTGTTTCAGGTTCCAGCTCACAAATTGGGCACAAACTAGAATTTATAATATGTCTCTTAGCCAGGTTCTGCTTTGTGGGTAGCAGGTTATGATAGGCCTTCCATAATAAGTGTTTGATAGGAGATTGGAGAAGGATGGTTTAGTGGTCCTTAATACCCCAATGGATACACAGAGTGAGATGGAGGCAAAGAGGGTGGTTCAGACTATGTTGGTTGAATTTGTAACTAAAGTGCTTGATAAAAGAAGTCAAAGAAGTGGAAAGAGTGATGAGGTAAGGATAGTCTTTGAGAAAGGGTAGGAAGTAAAGAAGATTGAAAGGGTGACTGAAAAAAGCTCTGAATCAATGGAGGAGGGCATGTGGTAGCTGAGGCTGCAACTAGTGTACAGGAACTAGCTAGTACTGAGTTACACCTTGCTAACAAGAAGGGGAAGACAAAAATGGGGTGATGGAAGAGAAGGGCACATAATGCAGGTAATCAACGTATTGTTGTCTTATTATCTGATGGTAAAAGAAAGTTGGTTGTTGAGGAGGACCATGATTATGAAGAGGGCCTGTTGAAGAAAGGCAAACATAATGGTAGGGATATGTGGGTGGATTGGGAAAAGATAATGACAGAGGCTGCTAGTCAGCCTCGCCAAGCAAATATTGAGTTGGAACAGCCTAGGGTTTGAGAACCCTCGGACAATTCAAAACCTTCACCTATTGGTAAGGACAAGAAACCCAAAATGATATTTCTAATGGAGACAAAACTAGTAGCATGTAAGTATGATGGTATTAAGAAGAAAATTGATCGGGAGGGTTGTTTTATTGTTGAGCCAAGGGGTAGAAAAGGTGGTTTGGCTCTATTATGGAGTAAAAATGTAATGGTGGAGATAGTCAATTTCTCTCATCACCATATTAATGCAACAATCAGAAGTGAGGAAAAAAGCCTGTCATGGCTATTTACTGGCTTTTATGGCCATCCTGAAGCATGTAAAAGAAGAGCTTCATGGAGCTTGTTGTCAATGTTGAATCCCTCTACTGAGATGCCCTGGTGTATAATGGGAGATTTTAATAAGATTATCTATCAAGATAAGAAGATGGGAGGGAAACCCAAACTAGAAGCACAAATGGAAGATTTTAGGCAAGCCATGGATGTAAATAGTATTTTTTATTTGGGGTGGAATGGGAGTATGTTCACTTGGAGTAATAAGCATTTAGATAATACTTTTACAAATGAGAGGCTTGATAGAGCAACTGCTAATCCAAAATGGGCTAATATATTTCATGACAGAGTTGTAGAAGTCTTGTATGCAAGCCAATCTAATCATAAGGCCCTATTGTTGGACTTAAGATGTGAGATCTCAAGTAGAAGAAGTTAATGCTTCCTCCACCTCAGCTCTAGTAAACTCCTTTTGTAAATCAGCATTCATTTGGTTGGTAACTCTTGGGTCAATATCTTTAAGACATACTTCTATGGCTTCCATCATGGGGTGAGATTAATTGAATAAGTTGCTAAAGTAATCATGAAATACACCCTCTATCTCTTCTTGGTCTGTCACCAGTCTGCTCAATGAATCTGTTATTTTTTTAATTTGATTCTTCCTTCTCCTTTGACTGGCACAAGAGTGAAAAAACTTGGTATTTTTGTAACCCAATTGATAACAGTTTTTCTTTGCTCTCTACCTTCATTTCATGTCCTTTTGTTTTAGCATTGGTCCCATCTCTCATTGCAACTGCATAATCAGCTCCACATTTAATGTCATTCGGTGTAGTTATCATTCCTATTAACTTCTCTTTACGGGGTGATTATCATTAATTTCTACTGTGTGGATCTACACCTTCTCAAATTTATCCTCTCCAAAAATATAGTATGGTAACATACTATTATAAGTATCATATATTATATCATACAATTAATTCCATAAAAATGTATTGCATATTATTATTCATTGGGACATAAACATATCACAAACACACAAATTTTCTCTATAAACTTTCTATGAATGCGTCATGACAAAACACATAAAAGTTCATGCTCATGAAACCATTATGTTCTTCAAGGTTCAAGTCACACATTAATGAAATAATATTTTTCTATGAGAGGTTTAGAAATTACCATATAATGGAAACAACTTTTCTTAATAATAACATTTCATAACATGTTTAATAAAACAAAAGTACCCGTGGTGATTGGAGAGAGAGAGAGAGAGAGAGAGAGAGAGAGAGAGAGAGAGGATGCCCACACGCCCGCCATGTGCGAGAGGGTGCCCCTACCCTGCTTGAGAGGGGGACCACTGCCTTATCTTACTACATAATAAAATGACTTTTATTTTAATCAACCTAAATAGTATTCATGTTTCTTACAACCTCAACTCCAAATTTATTATTTTTTATTTATTTATTTATTTATGATCTTGCAATTTTTGGATATATTTATAGAAGCGTTTACTTATCTTGGTTGGGCTCTTCTTCAAATTCCGAATCTATAGAAATCTAATATAAAATTCTCATTTCAACTGTACGATACCACAACTTATTAAATGGGTTGCCTCCAACATATTTTGTTGGAACATTCCATCATGCCTTTTATTTTCAAATCTAACTTAATTTTTTTCATCGCCTTGAACGAGGGTTATTGATTTAGCAATATATTGCTCATGAAAGAAAATTAAAAAATTTAAGGTACTATCTCAAATCATTGAGCTATTGATCTTGGATAGAAGGTTTTAGATTTTTTTATAGGGTTATTACTAGTTTGGTTCATGAATGATTTTTTATAAAGTTAATATTTAAATTTAAAGAAAACCTTTCGAATGTTTGGACGTATATTTTAATAAAAAAAAAACAACTTTTGAGAAAAATCTTGAAGATGGTTCATTCAGATCTTAAAAAAGTAATGTGATTTATTAAAAGAAGAATTATATTTCTAAACTGATGTAGATAACACACTTTTTTTTAATGTAATGTAAATAACACATTTAATAAAGTGCTTACATGATATAATTTAATTTGGAAGATAAATTTTAAAATTTAAACATTACAATTCAAATCTTACCATTAAAATAATGTAGATGCTTTGCTTAGGAGTGCTACCCGCACCTCCCGGGTAGG
Organism: Juglans regia; assembly: GCF_001411555.2. Classification (NCBI taxonomy): domain Eukaryota; kingdom Viridiplantae; phylum Streptophyta; class Magnoliopsida; order Fagales; family Juglandaceae; genus Juglans; species Juglans regia. The sequence goes on from NC_049908.1 coordinate 12,658,671, forward strand.
TAGCCCTTGGGTTTGCCCCTCACCCCTGCATAGATGAGGGGAAAGTTAGGCCCCCGGGCTTGGCTCTCATCAGTGGGTGCCTTCGTCGGAATGCCAAGGGCAGGATTGGCCCTCGGGCCATTCAACCCTATTGGCCTCAATGGGCACATCAGCCCAAAACCCTGTTATTGGGCCATTTTGGGGCCCAAAATCCATTTTTGAGCCCGTTTTGGCCTAAAACATTATTTGACTTCAATTTTGGCCCAAAATTTATTTTAACTTTTCATTTCAATTGAAATTAAATGCATAAAATATAAAATTAAATGTTATCTCTAATAAAGTTGTTAAGTTCTAACTAATAATTCTCACTCATACAATTAGTATAAAATATTACCCATTAATTTGAAACTATTATAAATTAATCTAAAAATATTACAAATTATCAAATAGTTTAAATGAATAACAATGTTACAAGAATTAAAATACATTATTAGAAAATAAAATAAAATAAAGGTAACAATATGAACTTGAGCAAACATTTGCCAACTCCAAGTGACATCATAAACCTGAAGGAAAAAAAATGAGAATATGAATTAATAACATTATTCACATGAATAATAATTTATACAAGTTCCAATTGTACAAGCCTCGGACAGACATTTTATAAGAAAGTGGACTCCTTGGTGGGGTCCATTTTTCTTACAAAAGGCTTATGCAAAACTTGTGCATTTGAGGCTTATCCCTAACATTATTCTATTAACATATGTACAAACTACAAATAATTAAATAACAAAATTAACAAACCAATGATGGTGTATCAAAGTCAAATTGCAACCGATGTAGATTGAGATGGAGCCTCTTTTCTCAAAGTTGTCCATACAACAATTGAATTTGAAATTAAGTTTGTTAAATAAATTAAACACAATCTATTATAAGCAAAAGCAAAGTAATGAATTAAAAGTGATTATCACCTTCAAGGTGATCAACATCCTTCTCCTCGTAGCTCTTTGCAAAGTCTATCACCTCCCGAACCTGGATTGACTTCTCTTTAATTTAATTCTGAGTGCAGATCAAAGCATCCACAGTGTTAGGAAACAATGAATTCTGAAATGGATCCAATATGTACCCTCCCATGCTAAATGTGGACTCTAAATCTACGGTAGAAATGGAGATTGCCAAAATATTGTGGGTTATCTCTCCAAAGATGGGATACTTGACGAAATTTATCTTCAACCAAACTAAGATATGAAACTCCTCTGCATGTGGGTGTAATTCTATCGATAAAGTATATTTCCAAGTTCGATTGGCTTTCTAAATTCGTTTGAACCTCGTGGGTATCGCCAAACCTCATACCCCACTTGTGCTTTTTCGGCCTATGAGCTTCAGGAAGAGGCGATGCGGTGGACCCATCATACAACCTATTGAGGATGTCCTTAACCCTTAGCACAAGCTTGTCCACCCATCTCTTCCCGACTGCTTTCTAAGCTATACACCATTCTATCAATTTTGTACTATGAGTTAAGAATAATAACCATATATAGCAAAACGTTGATCCTACTCAAATCATCCCAATATTTCTCCTACTTGAGCCTTATGCTCAATGCCATTTTTCGTAAAGTAGAATCAACATTTTCGCACATTTCATCTAATTGTTCTTTCACCTGACAAACTTGTTGACAGTATTCAGTAGATGTTACATATAAAGACCCAAAAATGGTGTATGTCACCTCATAAAAAAGTCTAAGAAATTCTATGAAAACCCAAATATTTTTCCAATCATAATTGATGGGTTGTCCTGATCTCCCTTTGTCCTCATCAAAGTGGCGGGCATATTGTATACCCTCATCACTCATGGCATCAAAGGCCTTTCTATAATGCTCGACCGTTTCCAGCATTAAGAAAGTTAAGTTCCATCTTGTATGAACATCAAGACATACACATCTTCTTACATTAAATGCTCACAGCACTAACAAAGATCTTGAACTTCTCAAGCCTAGACGATAAAGATCTCACAAATCTCACCACACTTCCTACTCTTGCAACTGACTCATGAATATATTTCAAACCGTCGGTCACAATAAGACTCAGGATAGGTGCAAAACACCGAACATGTAAAGTCTCACCACCCAATATAGATATATGTTCCTCTCAAACCTTATTCTTTAAATACTCAAATGCGATATCGTTAGACAAGACATTATTAACCGTTATTATCATCATCAGCTCCAAACATCACTCATTTATTCCAGACTTCATCGTCTTTCCAATGGTTTCACCTTTGTGATTGGCAATTAAACAATACCTAAGAATCTTTTTCAGTAAGTGCCAATCACTATCTATAAAATGAGCAGTAAAATACATGAAATTCAAGTTTTTGACCGATGTCCATGTATCAGTGGTGAGGCAAATTCTTTGACCCTTCAATAAAATTTTTAACAAACCTTTCTCTAGGCCATATAATTTAAGAACATCAATCACCACTGTGTAACAAGAATGAATGTTAAACCTAGGTTTTAAGTGCTTAGCAGGCTTGGAACCCTTCACCCTCCACAAACCAAAAGGGTAGCTTGTCTATCATGATTATACCAGCTAAATGAGTCTTACATCTCTCCGAGTCAAACTTCACAAACCCCTTCTACATACTACCCCCACTACTCCCATCCGTTATCTTCTTCAGTCCAATTTCCTTCTAGACTGATTCTTTTCAAGTACTGAATGTCTTATCAGACTCTTATTGCACTGTTCTTCTAAATGATTTTCAACTGGATATATCATATTGTTTATAGTGACATCCATAAAAAACACCACAATGATTACACTTTGCTTGTAGGTCATTCGGTTCACCACCCTTTAATTTGATAAAATATTTCCACATGATGGAAATATGTTTTTTCTTTGGTGGAGCCATGGGTGTAGGGGTAAGGGTAGGTGTAGGGGAGGTGGCACTAGTGCTAGTATTTGGACTTGATGCAAAATCACCACTATCCATGGATTCACAAACAATCAAATACTTGACATAATGCAAAAAGCACACAAAAAATAAAATAGACAAAAATTACACAAACTGTTATGGGTTTCAATTTCACATAAATTAGGGTTTTTGATTGAAACTCTAAAATTTTTCCAAAATCAGATGTTCAAAACTACAAACACTGAACTTCAAACATCAATCAAACGCCACAGCATTCAAAACACAATATCATACTTCATTGTTCTCATCCTCTATTGCAAAAAAATAAAACAAACGGATTTCGATTTCGAGATATTTACAACTATAAGGTGGGATGGAGAGCAAAGGGTTTCGACAGCAGTGATGGTGTGAGTTGCGGTGACGGAGATGACAAGTAAGAGTTGAGAGGGAGGGTATGAGAATAGAGAATAGAGAGAGAGTCAAGACAAGGAGGGAAATGGTTTCATTAACCCTTGAAATGAAACGACGCCTTTTTGGGATACCTAGCCATATGGGTGAAAACTCAGGTTGGCTTGGGCCCAGCTCAGGCCCATCCCTTGGCACTTTTAATAAGCAGGCAGATGTCGTTGCCTGCCCCAAGTAGGGGCTGGACAGGTGGGTTGGGCGGGCCATATGCAGAGGCCCTTTCATCAGCCCTAATGTACTCTAGATATCTGCTTGAGAATAAAATAATTTCTTATTAAAAGATTAAGGGAAGGTTTGGATAGTGAATTGAGGTGAAAGTTGAAAGTTAAATAAAATATTATTAGAATATTATTTTTTACTATTATTTTTTTTTAATTTGAAAAAATTAAATTTTTTATTTGATTTTACTTGAAAATTTAAAAAAATTGTAATGATTAAATAAAATGAAGTGAGTTGAGATGATTTTGATATCTAATCATCTCCTAAGAATGAAAATTTAAGATTTATTTTCTTTAAAATTTGAGAAAGTGGTGAGATAATAGAAATATGTTCGAAATATAATGCTTTAGGGCTAGTTTAGATAGTATTAATCATTATTTTATTATTATGTTTTACAAACTTTTTTATTACTATTTAATATTCTATTATTAATTTTTGAGTTGTGCTATAATGAAGTCTTATATTCTACACATCACTTAAAAAATATGTGATTCTATTTTTTTATCTTCATATTTTATATTTTATATTTTAGGAAACATGAAGGTAAAAAAATAAATTTATATATTTTTAAATGGTATACAAGAATTTGAGATTTTATGTATTGAATTTTTCTTAATTTTTTACTATTATTATCTAATATCATCTTACCTGACCAAGCTAAAACTTAAAAATTGAGGAGAGATTTTCTTTACTTCGTTCTTTCTCAGCTTTTCTCACTCCAACCACGACTGCGGACTGCGGGACTGCTCGAGCGCACACACGAAATCTCTGTCTCTCTGTGCGAAGAAAAATGGTAAACATTATGTATATTCGTTTGTCTCTCTGTTTTTCTTACTTTTGTTCCTACTTCTTTTTTCAAGTATACAATTTATGATGTTCCTCCCTCTAACTCTGCGTTGCTCTCGTATTCTTGGTTTCTTTTCTCCGATTCGACCTTTATTTTGAAAAACTTTTGTTTCCTTTTGGTTTCTGACATTTGGGTCCTTTTTCTTTTGGTTCTATTTTGATGGCTGCAGCTGTTCTTCTCTTACTTCAAGGACTTGGTGGGGCGAGAGGTGACGGTGGAGTTGAAGAATGACCTTGCGATCAGAGGGACTCTGCACTCCGTTGATCAGTACCTCAACATCAAGCTTGAGAATACTAGGGTCGTCGACCAGGACAAGTATCCCCACATGGTATCACTCTTTCTTTTTCAATTTTCTATGCTATAATAGTTTTATGTTCTAGGGTTTGTTACTCTTTTATGCTTCTGGGGATGTATATGTGTTTGTCTTCTAATTGACTTGCTTTTGGTCTTGGTTTCTTTAACGGAATGATAGGGGTATTTGTGTGTGGGATTTGAAATTGAGTTTAGGTTTTGTATCGATTCTGATTTGTATATAGTTAATTATGAATTATATTTAGCCAGTAATGAGACTATTGGTGGGAGGTGTTAGCCTTGACACTGTTACCTTCAGATGGTACGGAATCATTGAACTGGGTGTCTATCTGTTTGCTTTCTAATGAAAAGGATATTTGGTCAGATTTCTTGTCATCGTTTATCTTTTCACATTCTGGCACTGCTATCTTCCCATCAAAACAACAATCAAGGTCCAAGTGTCTTGGAGTAAAAAGTTGAATTCTTCTTACCTCTTCTTTCACCTTGCGGTTACTTATATCCTAAAAGAATAAGTTTTAATAACCAGGCAACTGTTTATCCCTCGGAATAAAGTTTTAATCGTTCTCCTTTGATGACTGTTCACAGTCAAAAGAAAGGTTTTCTTGAGAGTTAATGTTTTGCTGCATTTGAATTGATTTGAACTTCTTAACTTGGGGAACAATCTGGAGAAAGATTTGAATTGACTTTTGTAGTTATAATTATGTACACATAATTTATTTGAGTAGGATTACTTATAAAAAATATATATATATTTTAGTAGGATTTATTGGAAGACAAGGGAGAAAGATATGTAAATTGGGTATCTCTTTTGTCTGATGATATGGTCGGGAGATATCGATGCACCGTGTTTCTTTTATTAATAAGCATAATGTGTAAGAGGGTGGATTTCAGCTCACAATTCTCTGATTTGCATCCTATTATCATCATGTAAGTTTTAAGTTTATGATGGGGCAGTATGATGAAGTGGTGATTGAGTCCAAATGTTTCATCGTGTTAAAACTTAGAGAGGGTGCTGTGCGAGTAACAGAAAGAAGTTGGAAAACAGAGTACACGGTGGAGTTGGGGTACTCTTCAAATCAGTGGCTTGTGAAGGTACTGGAGGAGTGCTTAAGCAAGGGGAAGAAGGAGGTTTACTCGGCAACTCGGAATGGTTTCTCTAGTCTTATAGCACAACGTTGTGTTAACAGGCGAGGGAGATTTCTTGAATTATCCGAGTACAATCAGGGAGGGAGGAGAAATGTCATTTGCATTCCTGAGGGTGATAACGGAGGGGGATGGAGGAAGATGAGGGAGAAGCTGAAAGAGAAAGGTGCGGATGGCTCGATAAGGGTTGGCGTGCATGGAGGAGGGGGTCGGAACCTCGGTAGTGGGGCTTTGAGACATAAAGATTGGTCATATAAGGAGGCGTTGTCCGTGAATATCAACCAGCGGCAGGGTGGTGGGAACGTGCGTGAGCGGCAGGGTGGTGCGAACTGGCGCGATGGCGGTGGGAACCTGCGTGAAGAAGGTGCGAGAGCTACGGGTAGAGGACAAAGGCCATGGCAGAGGGAAGGAACGCTGCATCCAAAGTGTATGTCGTGCCATACGTTGTGTCAGGAGACGTGGGAAGTCAGAAAGGACTTGGCGGATTTGCGGGGACTGATGCATTCACTGCAGAGAGATATGGCTACAATAGTGAATTTTGCCGGGTCTATTAACGCAATGGAGGAGACGGTGGTTTTAAAAGGGAAGGAGAAGGTTCATGGGCCGGGCTATCCTATGAACAAGGCCCAGTTGAAAACAAAAAAAGGTAAGGGCTGGGCTGTGTGGAGAAAAAAGAGTGGGCCGACGCGGCCCAAATCCAATCTTAGCAGCCCGCCCGTAATCACTCGGGCTGATGGGGCAGGGCCTTCTAGGCTTTCTGGTCAGCAGGTACTTGGGCCTGGGCCGGCCCAGCCCAGGAATGCAGGACTCGGGTCAGAGCCGCCCTCGAGCCCTAGCAGATTCGGGTCTGAGAAACCCGTTTCGTCCACGAGCCCTAGCAGGCTCTCACCCGAGCTGAGCAGCCTCGGGTTTGTGCCGGATAGTCAACCGACGGCGCTGGGTCAGCCGACGGTTACACAGACAGTGCCGACGGTGGCAGTTGTCGCCGATGAAGCGACGCCGGTGCTCTTCGCGCAACAGGCGATGGTGGGTTTCGAGAATCGACTTTCTCCACCTCATGTGGGACAGATACCGCCGACGAAGGGAGGCGGGGGTTTCTCGACTCAGGTGGACCTCTCAGTGAGACATTTGGAGGAGCTTGAGGTGGATGAGGAGGAGAATGATTCGGATGATTTTATGCACTCCGTGGAGGATGAACTATTCATCCCTGAGGCTTGCGGTTCTGAGGAGCTTTCGGTAGGGGGTAGCTTTCAGGATAACAGAGTGGGGAATCCAATCCCACTGAACTATTATTTTCCAGACCAAGTTTCAGATTGGGTGATACACAAAGCAAAGGAAATTCGAAATGTGGTAGGGATAGATTGTGATGGGTTTGAGGAGCAGTTCATAGCTTTGTTAACTGCTATGGAAGCTGGTCACCGCCAAAATAAGAAGGGGGAATCGAAGAAAAGCCGAGAATTGAAAAGATTGATGTGGTCGATGAATTCGGAAGGTGGTTCGAGTAGGAATAGGGCAAAAGGGAAGGGGCTGAATATTTCTCAATGAAGCCTAAGATTGTTTCTTGGAATGTTCGGGGCCTCAATGTGGTAGAGAAACGTCTTCGGATTAGACATTTAATTCGTGAGTGGAAAGCGGATATTGTGTGCTTACAGGAGACAAAACTGAAAATGATCAACAGGAAGATTGTGAGGAGTTTATGGAGCAACATATATGTAGATTGGGTTTATTTGGCCTCTTCAGGGGCATCGGGAGGAATGGTGGTGATGTGGGACAAGAGAGTGGTGGAGAAAGTGGAGGAATATATAGGGAGTTTTTTGATAGCGTGTGCATTCAAATGTGTTTCAGATGGTTTTTCGTGGGCATTTGCGGGGGTATATGGGCCTAATCTAGATTCAGACAGAAGCATGTTGTGGGATGAGCTTGTAGGGGTGTATAGTTGGTGGGAGCTCCCTTGGTGCATTGGAGGGGATTTCAATGTGGTTCGTTTTCAAAGTGAATGTTCTGGAAGTAGAAGATTGAGACCAGCAAGTTTGGAGTTCTCGGAGTGTATTTTTGACTTGAATTTGATTGACCTTCCACTTGTTGGGGGTGGAGCAACTTGGTCAAATAATCAGTCTTGGTCCCGATTGGACCGTTTCTTAATTTCACCTGAGTTTGAAAGTCATTTTCCTGATATCTGGCAAACTCGTTTGGCACGCCTAGCATCAGATCATTGGCCAATTTTGCTTGATTGTGGAGGCATTCGTAGCGGTAAAAGGTATTTTAAGTTTGAGAATATGTGGTTGAAGTCTGAAGGTTTCGTGGATAGGGTCAAACAATGGTGGAGTTCGTATCATCTTGAAGGTACACCTAGCTACATTTTTGCAGGCAAATTGAAAGAGTTAAAAAGAGACCTAAAGGTGTGGAACCAACATACTTTTGGCAATGTAGAAGACAATAAAAATACAAAGTGGGAGGAAATACAGGAGTTAGAAAGACTTCAAGAAGGGAGACCACTTACTGAGGAGGAACAAATTCATAAATCTAGTTTGGCTGTAGATCTTGAGAGGATAATTCTACAAGAAGAGATGTCGCGGCGCCAGAAATCGAGAGCCCTTTGGTTAAAGGAAGGGGATCGGAACACAAAGTTCTTCCATAAAATTGCAAATTCTCATAGAAGAAATAATAACATTGAGATGCTGAAAATTGAAGGGGTCGAGTGTAGAGAAGAAGAAGCAATAAAAGACCATGTGGTAAATTTCTTTGAGGTGCTTCTAACTGAACAGGTGGGGTGGAGGCCGACTTTGAATGGATTGGTTTTTGGTAATATAGAATTGGAGGAAGTTGAAAGGATGGAAAGGGCATTCGAAGAGGTAGAGGTCTATGATGTAATAAAGAAAATGGCTAAAGATAAGGCACCCGGTCCTGATGGTTTCTCCATGGGTTTTTACCAAGAATGTTGGGAGGTGATAAAGGGAGATCTTATGAAGGTGTTTCAGGAGCTTTTCTCGATTGGCAAATTTGAGAAAAGCCTCAACACCACTTTCCTTGCTTTAATCCCTAAAAAGGTAGGGGCTTCTGAGATCTCTGATTTTCGGCCTATCAGTCTAGTGAATGGTACGTACAAGATCATTGCTAAAGTACTTGCTAATCATCTGAGTGGGGTCTTGGGACAGATTGTCACTAAGCCCCAAAATGCCTTTGTAAAGGGTAGACAAATACTTGATGCGGCTCTAATTGCTAATGAATGTCTGGACAGTCGTGTGAAGACTGGTAGCCCAGGGCTTATGTGCAAGTTAGATATGGAGAAGGCATATGATCATGTGAATTGGGATTTCCTTCTATATCTACTGGGTAGGTGCGGATTTGGAGACAAATGGAGGTCATGGATCAGGTGGTGTATCTCTACGGCAAGATTCTCAGTGTTAATCAACGGCAGTCCAGAGGGTTTCTTCCCGAGTTCGCGTGGCTTGAGACAAGGGGATCCATTATCTCCATTACTCTTTGTTATTGTTATGGAGGTACTAAGCAGGATGATCTCAGCCTTAGTGACTAATGGTAATATGAGTGGTTTTCAGATTGGATCGCCGAGTAGGGGTACCACCACCATCTCACATTTACTGTTTGCAGATGATACGCTTATTATGTGTGATGCCGAGACAGAACAGTTGAGGGATGTGAGGGCATTGTTGCTTTGTTTTGAAGCAGTGTCTGGTTTAAAAGTGAATTATGATAAATCTGAGTTGGTGCCTATTGGAGAAGTTCAAAATTTAAGGGTAATGGCTGGTATAATGGGTTGTAAGATAGGGTCTCTCCCTATGAACTATTTGGAATTACCTCTGGGTATAGCCTCGAGGGCGCTTTCTATTTGGGATACTGTGATTGAAAAAGTAGAGAGAAGATTAGCAGGTTGGAAGAGAATGTATTTGTCAAAAGGGGGCAGGATCACGCTTATTAAAAGTATGCTTTCCAATCTACCCACTTATTTCTTATCCTTATTCCCTATACCGGCCAGCATAGCGGGACGTCTTGAGAAGATACAAAGAGATTTTTTGTGGGGGGGCCTAGGTGAAGAGTTCAAATTCCATTTAGTCAAGTGGGAAATTGTATGTCGTCCAATCTCCAATGGAGGATTGGGTATTAGAAATCTGAGGATGTTTAATCGGGCACTACTTGGCAAATGGTTGTGGCGGTATAACAAGGAACCGGATGCCTTATGGAAGATTGTGATTGAGAACAAATACGGTGGTCTCGAGGGGGGTTGGTGTACTAGAGAGGTGCGAGGGGCCGCTGGAATGGGATTATGGAAACACATTAGAAGAGGATGGGTGGTTTTTCATCAACATACAAGATTGCAATTGGGTACAGGTTCAAAGATCAGATTTTGGAAGGATGTTTGGTGTACCAATTGTACTCTACAAGACAGTTTTCCTACACTTTTTGAGATTGCAAATGCTAAAGATGCCATGGTGGCGGAGGTAATGGAAGTTGTAGGTAGAAACATCTTTTGGAATATCAATTTCTTCAGGGCAGCACAGGATTGGGAGATGGGGAGTTTTATAGACTTTTATAGCCTTTTATACTCTTGTCGCCCAAATACCCAACATACAGATGATTTGTGGTGGTGTCCAACAAGGAAAGGAGTCTTCACTGTTAGCTCCTTTTACAAGGTACTCACACAAGTGCCTGACAGTCAATTTCTTTGGAGAAAGCTCTGGTGCAATAAGGCTCCTCTCAAAGCTTCTTTCTTTGTGTGGACAGCGGCTTTGGGGAAGATTCTTACTACGGATAATCTGAGAAGACGAAACATAATCATAGCAGACTGGTGTTGTATGTGTAAAAGAGGGGGTGAATCGGTGGATCATTTACTTTTACATTGCGAGGTAGCCAGGACTATTTGGGATGCGGTGTTTAACAGAATAGATCTAGCATGGGTGATGCCAGAAACTGTGATGGATGCTTTGGCCTGTTGGACTTCAATTCGAGGAATGAGACAGATTAAAGCGGTTTGAAAGATGATCCCAAACTGTATTTTGTGGTGCTTATGGCAGGAGCGCAATGAGAGGATTTTTGAAGACAAAGAGAGATCAATAGCAGAGCTAAAAATGTTATTTTTTAGGACCCTTTGTACTTGGGCTCATGCTGTGGACTTTAATGGCATGGAGTTTCATGAGCTTCTAGTTTATAATGTTCCCACCTAGTTAGGATGGGAGCAGCAGAACTTTTCTTTGTAATTGACACTTTTTGGATGAATATATACTTATTTTACTTATAAAAAAAAAAGATATCGATGCACCTGCTATTAAGTTTGCTCTGGTGAATAGAATGTTGCATATAAAAAAGAAAGGAAAAGAAATTGTGACAACAAGATGTTCGTGCACCACCAATTTGAATTAGGTTGCAACTTTGCAAAAGGTTATTGTGTGTGTGTGTGTGTGTGTGTGTGTGTGTGTGTGTAAGTCGATTAATATTCAAGCCTACATATTGAAGACGAAGTTCTTTTCTTCCTCCATGAGACCCAATTCTATTTATATTTCTTTGGTGGGGTGGCAGGGGGAGGAATGATCATGGGGATGGAGGCAGGTTTTCTGTAAATATGTTACTTCTTCTTAATCAGTGTAAATCTTCTTGGGGATTGAATATTGTTTCTGCTGAGTGGCAGCTTTCAGTGAGGAACTGTTTCATAAGGGGGTCTGTGGTGAGATATGTTCAACTACCTCCGGAGGGAGTCGACGTTGAGCTGCTTCATGATGCCACAAGAAGAGAAGCTCGGGGTGGCTGAATAATGATTTGCTGTATCCTATAAACGCTTGATTCAGGTTACTCATGGCTGAAACTATTGGTTGTAGCAAATTATGCGTTGTGATGTGATTTATGATTAAACAAGCCTAGGATTATTCTGCTCTTAAGCTGGTTGCTATGTAACTTGTATCATATGGCTCGAAATCTTTGTTACAAAATCCCAATACTTTTTGATTTTAAGATTGCAAAATGCTGAGACGATGAGTCCAACTAAAATCTTAGGTTTTTAGGATCGTAAATCATTTAGAGTGGAGATACTTGTCGGGAAAGAAAAATTTGGGTGATCTAGTGGAGTTCCAATGTTTTAATGATTTTATCCAACCCAGAATTACTGAATTTGGATTTTAAACTTGAGTCCATATACGAGGATTTGACAATACACTGGATTCTATTAATATACCAAGTCAAAAATTAGTGGGGTTAAAATTACTCTCTGGTAGGAGGAATAGGATTGCTGACCTCTAAACTACGTCTCCATAATTTCTTATTAGGATATTTTATTTTGATTGGTAATTTCTTATTAAGATATTGTTCATGTGGAGAACTTAGGTCTCATTTAGATGTTAAAATGAGATGAGAATGTGAATAGTAATGAAATAGTTTGAGTTAAAATGTTTTACGAGATTTTGAGAAATGAGAAAAAAATTGAATAAAAATATTATAGTTAAAATATTGTTAGAATATAATTTTTTAATATTATTTTTGTTTTGGGATTTGAAAATTTTGAATTTTTTTTGTGTTTTGTTTGGAAGTTTTGAAAAGTTGTAATAATTAGGTAATGATTAGATGAAAAAGTTGAAAATTTAAAATTGAAGTATTTGCGTTTGTAGTGTTCGGATGTTGAGATGGGATGAGATGGGATAATTTTGCAATCCAAACGGGGCCTTAATGCTATTAAGCATTTTATATACTTTTTAACCTTGTATCTATAAAATCACAGTGATCTTTTACTGCATGTCTATATTATGGGGTTGTAAGTTTAATAGATTATAAAATTTTACTATATATGGTTTAGGAAAAACAAATCACACCCTCATCCCACTATGATGAGGTGGCATTACCCATTAACTTTTAAGTTTCTTCTTTACAAAAATAAAATATAATCCAAGGATGATAAAAGTGTCAATATTTTACATAGTAGGATAAGAGTGTGGCATGTAGCGTTACTCATAAGTTTATTAGATATGGTTGATGATGATCACAAAACATATTATATATATAGTAATTCTAGATATAGTCATGAGTTGTGTAAGTACTGTGCACTCTTTTTGAAAAAAAATGGAGTCCACCATTAAAAAATTAATTTTTTTATATGGATCCTATATTTATTTATTTTTTTCAAAAGGAGCGTACGGCGCTTGACACTATATGATTACAAATATCATTTCATATATATATATATATATATTTGTGTGTGCAGATATGCAGCATGCTACTGAGATATATGTTTGAGTTGTGTTAAACGGGGATAATATTCATGATTTCTTGTCTCTAATTCATCGCTCTTATAATGTATTCAAGTGTTCTTTTGTACGCTTCTTGTGTACAGGGTACATGTCTATTTCATTCATATCAATAAAATTTATCTCTTACTTATAAATATATATATATGTTTGAGTTGTGATTTGTCTATAGGGTATGCTTGGGGAATAAGATGAGATGAGAAATATGTGAATAGTAGTGAAATAGTTTGTGAATAATAATAAAATGGTTTGAGTTATAATGTTTTATTGGGTTTTGAAAAATGTGAGAGAAAAAGTTGAATAAAAATATTATTAAGTTAAAATATTTTATAATTTTTAAAGATTATATTTGTTTTGATATTTGAAAAAGTTAAATTGTTTTTTGTATTTTGTTTGGAAGTTTGGAAAAGTTGTAATGATTAGTTTGAAAATGTTTGTATTCGAGTAATGTTTGGAAATGAGATGTGATGAGATGAGATGAAAAATATTATCAAGCATCTCCTAAGAACCCGTTCTTGCCTATTCCATGTGATGGGAAATATTTATGTTCTCTATGATGCTTCGTTCCCTCGGCAATGAAGCATCTTACTGCACTGTACTTGCATTAAATTGGGGTACTGGTTCTATACAAGTTAATGTAGAGCATGCAGGCTAGCAAGAACTTCATATCCTATTTATTATGGGGGTGATTGAACCTTATCTCTGGAATGCAGAATAGATCCCTTTGTTTTTTTTTTTTTTTTTGGTATGCAGAATGGATCCTATTTTGGAATAGCTATTTCATAGCTTCAATAATCCTGTTGTTTTGTTGCTTTGATGAGCCCCTCTCTCTCTCTCTCTCTCTCTCTCTCATGTCCCAAGCCCAATGGTTCCACCGATAGTCACGTGGGACCTTCCCCGCACTATGCTCCAATCACCATGTCCATCATATCCCAACTCGCTCTTAGTATCAACCCTTGATTTTCTCATTCAGCTTCTTTGATTACCCTTGGGTCATGGGTGGCCTATTTTTGTCCCCTCCTTCCTTGTCATTTCTCAGTTGTCCTTTTTCTTTCCCTTCTCAATTTTCATTCTTTCTTAATGTTTTGGACTTGGATTTTCTGCTACGAAGAATTTCGTGGTTTTTTTGGAGTTAGATTTGGCAAGCTTCTAGTGTTTTTTTGTTTCCTTGGTTTACATCCAGCAAGCCTTCGGTTCTTCCAAGAGGACCAATCACTTGTGAATGGATAATGCATTCACTATTAAATTATGATTCTATCCCATTTTCACAACCAAGCAAATAAACAGTAACTAATAAATTATGATTCTAGCCCATTTTCACAATCAAGCAAATAAATAGTAACAAGTAACCTGAGTGTTGCCACCAACAAAAGAGGGGGCGACTTGAGTTGTTTTAAAAAATTAACTATTATAAATTAAATAAACAATATAAATTGTAAATAAAATGCTAAGCAGCAGTATATATAAAGAGTAAAGAAAAGAGAGATGCAAATTCAGTATTTCAACGAGATTTACCTTCATTACCTACGTACTCGCCTCAAACAACCTTTTGAAGATTCTCAAATTTACTATTCAACCTTCTTAAGGTAGAGTAGAAATTTATTACATTTTTTAGCAATACCACTTCAAAGAATTTGTATAGAGCACCTTTTACACTTACAATCATCTTACGAATGGTGATTCAGCTATTTCTTGTGCAGAATTCTTACTACACTCACAAGGTTTACACATATCCTTATATTGTTTATATAAGAGTTGATAATAAGTAGGTTATCAGTACACTCCTCAATGAGTGTAATGAAAACAATATAACACAAACTATATATTTCTCGAAATGAACAAATGTTTAGGCTCAAATCTTAGAAAAGAGATTGAAAACTTTCGATGAATGAATGTTATAAAGTTTGTAGTTGATGTGTGTTTTGAGGATCTCAAATAAGCTATTTAACACATGAGACTTTATTTTCAAATTTAAAAATATTCAAACATAAAAAATGAGCATCATTAATTTTTCAGAAATTTTAAACAAAAGTTTCCCCTTTTGCAATTGTCAAAGACAATATCATTCATTTTTAAAAATTTTCAAACAAAAGCATATACCTTTTTTAATATGTCAAAAGGAGAATCATTCACTTTCAAAATTTTCAAACAAAAAGTTTTAATTTTTAAACGTTCAACAAATCATGTACATGTGAAAGATGACAATCAATCAAGTTTCAAATTTTTAAAATTCAAATTTTCAATGATATCATATACATGTGAAAAATGCAAAGAGATGTACAAAATTACTGGAAGAGTTTTATTTGTAAGCGTATTCCCCTTTCTTGCTCATGCTTAATTTGTTGATTTCTTTATGTTTGAACTTGTTTGTTGTTATCAAAACTCAATCTTTAATGACTCAATCTTAGGGGTGGGCTCCGACTCTGACCTCCTCAGAGGTAATCGTGTACTTCAGCTTCGACTCTGATCAGAGATCGGAGCTCCGATCCAGACTCCAATTGGAGTGTGCTTGGGCCAAGGCTCAATTCCGAATCTTTGGGCCAGCTTTCGAACCTTAAAGCCCAATTCTGAATCTCTGGGCCACTTCTGAAGGCCCAAGACCCATTATAATATTTGGGTTTCTGAAATACTGTAAAAAAAAATATCTACACACCCTTGTGGGTTTCCAAAAAATGCTGTAAAAATCAATTAAAAAATTTAAATATAATGATTAAATTACATACATCACAAAACCAAAGAGAAGTCAATGCACAATAACAAACACAATATAAATAAAAATTGCAAAGAAGCCCCAAACAACCAGCACAATCACAACCAAACATTAACTAAACAACCAAAGTTTTCAACCAATTTATATTGTACAATGTAATAATGTATTAGAATAAAACAAAAACTACAAGTTAGTAATTATAATGTGACAATAATTTTCAATCTTTCATGATTCATCACTAGCAGTCATTCAGCCTCCAAGAGTCCAATCCCATTCAACCATTCAGTCTGAAAACCACCATTGTTGTGGTTATGGGCCCGCCAATAACTATACAATTTTCATCCTATGTTCATAGAGTGGAGAAAAGCAAGTAATTTTGCACTGTAATAAACCACAAAAATGTTACCTAATTCAAATGTAAAACAAGGCTATAAGTAGTAGAATTCTTTTCTCACCAATAAATGGGGTTCTCCATCCCACGGGCACGGTGTGTCCGTCTCAATCATCCGCAATTATGCTAAGGTTTACATTTAGGTCTATAAAATCATAAAAATTAAAAGTTAAATATTAAAAAATTGAAAATATTTAAATAATCATTTAAAAGCATATAAAGTTACCCGATTTAAGCCTATAACTCTCAGCATCAACGGTATATAGTCCAATGGGCGTTTCACTTAGCTAGTTCTGTGTTCAAACGGGGGCCTCCACGATTGACGGTGCCAATGAACTCCGATAAGCATCCAACACGCGACCTCCGGTGCTAAACGGTGACTCAGAGGCAACCGTAGTAACATGAATGGCTCGCACATCTCGTGCTATTCGGGAAAGACTGGAAACTAGGTGGAATTAACCTTCCACCAAGTTAATAAATGAAATACATCAATAGGTGCCGAGACATCTTTCATAAAATATGGTTCAATCTCATACCTACACTGCATAATATTCCTTGATGCACAGATTTGATAATACTATTGCACAAAAATAGATGAACTTTGTGCATGTGTGTCATTTAATGAAGATGTCGAGCTGGTTGGGTGTGAGGAGCTACCACTTGCGGTAGAAGACTGAACACTGTTGTTGTAATAGTTATATAAGTCATCAATATTACTTTTCAGTTGTCTAATAAACTCTCCAGCCTTCTCTTCTCCGAGGACGTCTCTAATCCAAAATTCTATAATGACCAACTTATATCAGGGTTAAGGATCGCAGTCACAAATAGTAATATATTTATATTCTCAATATTCCCTCAATATTTATCATATTTGGATTTTGTCCTCTTAGCCATACCAAATAATAATCACACATTGACAGCACATCTCTGTTGCAAGTGGTCATGAAGCCTCGAGAGCTCGCGAAGTACAAGTTTACAGTCGTATATTTGGATCCAGATATCCACAGAGTTATATCTAGGGGTGATTAACGGTTCGGTCCGGACCGGACCGGACCGAGACTTAGACCGGTCCGGTCCGGTCCATATTTTAGAGGACCGAAATCATTCGGTCCGGTCCACGGTCCATGGTTTTTTCGGACCGGACCGGACCGAATGAAAAATTAAAAAAAAAAAAAAATTTATATATATTTTATATATATAATAATTGTACAATTAAAAATATAAATTTTTAAATATATTATTAATACTTGTTAATATTCTATAAATTAACAATATTTTATATATATCTTCATTTAACCTATCACTATTAACAATATAAAATTTTAAATATACTATTAACACTTGTTAATATTCTAAATTAGTTAATTATATAGTAATTATATAAATTAATAATATAATTTTCATCTAATTTATTATCATTGACCATATAAAATATTTTTTTATTGAGTTTGTTACATAATCCACATTAATAAGTCACTTAATTTAATTTAGTATTTTAAATAAATTTTTTTATTAATTATTTTAAAAAAAAAAGGCAGACCGACTGGACCGCTATCGGTCCGGTCCGGTCCCTTTGGGTGTTCGGTCCGGTCCGGTCCGGAAAAATAATGGACCGAAAATTTTCGGTCCATCGCAGGACCGGACCGGACCGGACCGTTTGCAGCCCTAGTTATATCATAAAATAATTTCAAAAATTTAACAAAATACTTCACATTAGCCCAATTAACTATGTCTGGAGCATCGAGCCCCTTTCTCCTCCCTATCGACTTCAGCAAAGCATACCTCAGGCCCCCATCATAGACCTCCATCCGCTCGAACGCTTTTTGGTACTTTTACACCATATCCAACATCATGTATGTAGAGTTCTATAGAGTCGAAATGTCCAAGCACAACATTGGAATCTCAAATTATTCGGCTATTGCCTTAAATTTGCCAAGCCTATGGGGGAAGCCCTCACATATTTCACAAGGTTGCGGACTTTGATAATGAAATCATCAACTTATTTTAACTCATCAACAACTATGAGGTTGATGATATGAGTACAATATCGAACATAGATAAA
This sequence comes from Juglans regia, assembly GCF_001411555.2. Taxonomy (NCBI): domain Eukaryota; kingdom Viridiplantae; phylum Streptophyta; class Magnoliopsida; order Fagales; family Juglandaceae; genus Juglans; species Juglans regia. Next base: position 12,676,954 of record NC_049908.1, read on the forward strand.
CTCATGCTCACAAATGATATAATCTTTTAACGTAGTATTCCGCCTCAATCAATCAATTGCAGTGTCATTGACACTGGCATTGTCAACTGTGATGCATATCACTTTTTTAATTCCTCAATCATTTATACAATCATCCATCTCCGCTCCAATGGATGAATCATTGAGATCAACAATTTGTTTGAAGCCAATAACCCGCTTCTGCAACGTCCACTCACTATCAATAAAGTGTGTTGTGATACACATGTAGCTGACATTCTGTGTAGACGTCTATGTATCATTCGTAAATGACATTCTCTAGCCAATGGTAAGAAACATCTCCTTCATCTCTGCCTTCTCCTTTGCATGCTTTTTCCAACAATCTCATATCACCGTATACCGTGATGGCATGAGAAATCGTGACTCAAGATGTGTGGACAAATTTACGGAAGCATTTTTTGTCAAATGTGATAAAAGACATATCATCACAAATGATCATCTTTGCAAATAATTCCCTCAACATCTTCTCCTTGTATTGAGGGATTAATAGTTTCTTAATTTGCGTACCATCAGTAGCCGTAGAAGTTTCATAACTGAGCTTGGTCTGATCATTGGCCACCAATCTCTTGTGTATCTTATACCGTTGCTAACCATTAAGATGTGCTATTAATACAGAGGTTCCTTGCTTCTTCGAATGACATCTACAAAGTTGCCCACAGTGATGGCATCTCGCCTGTGGGTTCGCACTATCACCAGGAATTTTGATGAAATGTTCCCATGTCCACGACCTTTTTTAGTAAGTCGTGGTGGTCGATCGTGCTCAATATGCATCTCCTCCTCCTCATTAAACATATCATCATCTTCTACATCTATTGGGACTCGACTACTTGCACAAGAAGAAACTACTCTAAATGTGGGTCTATGGGTGGAAGTATCTGCTGGTGTAAGAACTGTGGCATCTCCTTGTGGACAAGCGTCCCCACTAGGCGTAGCATCCATATCTATCTCAATTGTGCTGGAAAAATAAATTAGAAGCAAACAAATTAGAAAAAAAAAAATTACAGCATGTTATGTATATGTATATAATGCATTGCATGTATCACGATATACTTAAATTTTTATGCGAACTCGAGGGTTTCAAGTTCTTGCTTAAACCTGAAGGCTGCATGTCAAAAATAGACACATTAAATAAGTCCTAAACATATATTATAATCCATAAATAAGTACTATAAATCTTTCTAGTAGTATTTGTTAATGTAAAAACGAGTGTGTTGACATATTCTTATAAAAACATTTGTTAAATTGTGTCGTAACAAGTGTTGAAGTGGGTTTAAGTGAAAAGGAGGTCAAAGTGAGCTCAACATGGCTCGAGCAGAACTCATACAGAGAGTTCGCTCGACAGGCACTCGACATAGCGCTCAAGCAAAACTCATACAAAGAGTTCGTTCAACCCCCGCTCAACATAGAGCTTGAGCGTAACCTAGACAGAGAGTGCGCTCAACACTTGCTCGACATGGAGTTCGAGCGACTTTTGAAGTATCTTGTGCACTCGACATGTAGCTCAAGCGAATGTTCAAAAATCCTCGAGCAAATGTTTAAAAATTCTCAGTGACATTTCCACAAACACCTTTAGTTCATTGTCTTATTTATGCTTCCTTGAGCAAAATTTTATTACAACCATTTCCTCAATACACATATTTCTACACACTCTAAAATCAAGAACCATAAGAGTATATATGTTTGTTGAATATTTCATTGTAACAAAATTCCCAAAATTGAAAACTCTAAAACTCAAAAATTATAAAAAAATAAACACTAATTGTGAATCAAATGAGGAGCAGAGGAGGTGGTAATATACTAATTGATGCTGATGAGAAGTATTCTATGGTGGCCTGGGCTCGTGACGACGACAAGAATGGCGTTGCGTAAAGAAAATGTGATTCAAATAGAGAGAACAGAGAGATAACAACGGAAGAGTGAGGTGGAAGAAGAAAATGAAGGATGTGAAGAAAATGTGTGAAGAAAACGAAGTTGTTCCACTTGAAATGGAACAGCGTCGTTTAGTTAGATTTAAAAAAAAAAATTAGAACTTCGACTCGGACTCCGACTGCATTCTCAGAGGAATTTTGACTTCGACTTTGACTTTGAATTCCGAATACTCCAACTCCATTATAGAGTCGGAGCTGGCGGAGTATTTGCATAGCCATACTCAATCTTTATAATCTCTTGCTTGAGTTTTGATCTTTTGTCAAATAGGTTATTCTGTATGTAATTCAACATTTTTTACTAGTTAAATCTCTGAGAAGGTTTAATAAAGAAGAAAATGTCACCCATCCACAGGGATGAGGGGGTGGAGACTGTGCTCCCCTTAGACCAGGGAAGAGACTATCTCTTTCTCAGACCTGAGGCCGAAGGGGTGTAGGTAGTGGTGGCCATCACCCCTAAATCGCCTAACACATGTTCAATTGCATTTTATGGCCACCGATTAGAAGCGCTTTTTTTTTTTGTAAGGTTCTCTGGAAATATATTGAAGGGGCTTAATTAGATGCTTAAATAGTTAAATTTTAGCCAATGGCTTAAGCGTAAGAAATTCACATTTGGGCACAGTTGTGCGAATGAACCGTTAACTATTAGGAGGATTCCGCAAGGGAAAAGGGCAAGTTGTAGATGAGATGAGATAGTTGAGATCTGCAAAGTCTACGTTTGGATGTTGAGATAAGTTGAATTGTGAATTAAAATTTTTTGTGGATTCCATTGGGATGAGTAGGGCTAAGCACCAACACTTTCGGAGTCGGAGGGCCCAACCTCCGACTCCGACTCCGAACGTACAAAATCCGACTCCGACTCCGCTCCGACAAGTCGGAGCGGAGTCGGATTTTTTCATTTCAAAATTCCTTACTTGGTAAAATTATTGAGATCATTTTGTTATGTATTAAACTATAATGCCAAATCTGGAAATAAACATAGAAAAAATCAACATTACCAAAAACAGAGACATGGGTTTGGACTTTGGGTAACCTACCGAATCTTCAATGGGCAGTGATTGATCTATGATCGAATTCGAGGGACGGTGTTCTGTGTTTGCATAGCTGCAATACACCTCAAGAGGCCATCGACGGCAATGACGGGTCACGGACTCGCGGGACCTAGGGTTTCAAGGGAAACTGCGAGAGAGGCTACGCGAGAGAGGGGTTGCGCGAGGGAGGGGCTGCGAGCCTGCGAGAGGGAGGGGACTCAGGGGAGGGCTGCGGGCCTGTGGCGCTGTGCGAGACAGAGAGAGGGGAGTGCTAGATTGAAGATGGAGACAGAAGAAATAAGAATTGAAGATGAAAGAGGGGGAAATGCCGAAATGGAACTCCAAACTCGGGAACTCTCACTAAACAATTAATTAACAAGTAGAAACGGCGCCGTATTGTACTATACAATACTAATCTATTATATATATATATATAAATGAAGATTCATAAAAAAATATATGATATATATATTATTATATATGAATATTAAATAAATGCACCATATATGAAATATTAGTAATACACTAATATACTTGCTATATATATATATATATTAAATCTCTAATCTCTTATACTTTATATATATATTAATATATATAAATATTAGTTATACACTAATAGTATTAGTATATTAGTATTAGTATTAATATTAGTTATACTAGTAGTTATATTAGTATTAGTTATTATTAATAATATATTATACTAACAATGATATTAATACTATATATAGTTATAGTGATTAGTATAACTATATTAGTATTAGTTATAGTGATTTAGTATAACTATATAATATATTAGTATAAGTTATAGTGATTTAATATAGTTATAATACTATAAGTTATAACTATAGTCTATATTAGTATTACTATTAGTTATAATGATTAGCATAATTATATATTAGTATTTGCTATAGTGATTTTAATTTAGTATAACTATATAATAGTATTAGTATAAATATTATACTAACTATATCACTAATAGTATTAGTACACTAATGTCTAATGACTAATACTAGTATATCACTATAGTTAATAACTTAATAGTACCCTATAGTAATATAACTATATTAGTATAAGTTATAGTGATTTAATGTAGTTATAATACTATAAGTTATAACTATAGTCTATATTAGTATTACTATTAGTTATAGTGATTAACATAATTATATATCAGTATTTGCTATAGTGATTTTAATTTAGTATAACTATATAATAGTATAGGTATAAATATTATACTAACTATATCACTGATTGTATTAGTACACTAATGTCTAATACTAGTATATCACTATACTAAATATATAGTAATATAGTATTAGTAATTAATACTATAGTGATTTGTATAGTAATTTATATATAGGCTTAAAGTGGTTTACTAATTTATATATAGTAATTAATACTATTAGTAATTTATATGAATAATACTTTAGTTATTATACATTAGTATTATATGTTATTATAACTTTATAGATTAGTGTTTATTCATTAGTATTACAATATTATATGTTGATGTTATTATGCATCTTAGTGTTTATAGTATATTATAGTCATATACTAAACTATTATTAGTCAATTTAGTCTATATATTATAGTATAAATATATTATTTAACTAGTATATTATTAAGTTTAACTAACTAGATAAGATATAGTTGTATAAAATTTAAATAATTAATATATAGAAAAACACATCTTTTTATAAAATAAGTATAAAATCGGAGGCAGAGGCGAAGTCGGAGGGCCACTTTGGAGGCAGAGGCGGAGTCGGAGGCGGAGGATTGGAGTCGGATTGGAGCGGAGTCGGAGTCGGATCATTAGTGAATCCAAATCCGACTCCGACTCCGACCTCCAAGAGGAAAAAACCTCCGACTCCGAATCCGACAAGTCGGAGCCGGAGCGAAGTCGGAGCGGAGCCAAAGCGGAGTCGGATTCAGAGTCGGATTGTCAGATTTTTGCTCAGCCCTAGGGATGAGTTTAATTTTTTAAAGTTGAAATGAGTTTAACTTTTTAAATTAAAATGTTAAGTTGAGATGAATTTAATTTTTTAAGTTAAAATACATGAAATAAGTGGAGATGAGTTTAACTTATTTATAAAAAATTGAAAAAGTAATAGATCCTATCAATAATTACTTTGAGATAAATTGACTTTGATCCAAAATATTGGAGTTCACATGGGTTGGGAAAGCAAAAGCAACAAATGCTTAAAAGATTATAAATATAATTTTACTTATTTTCAAAATATGCACGCACGAAGGATTTTTATGAATTTTTTAAATTAGAAATACTTTAATTATAAAGTGACTTTACAAAAATAAATTTATAAATTATATGATTTACGTAATACGTAAGATTGTAAAGTTATTTTTATTATAAAATAGATCTAATATATTACATGAAAAAACTCCGTTTAAAAATTTACTATAAAAAAACCTTTTTGTGGATGTAGCATTTATTTTTTTCTTTTAAATTTATTATTTGCAAATCTAGTTTGCCAATATATCAATTATTGTGAAATTAAAACATTATTTTTCATAGCTATAAAATCCATGATAGTAATGTTTTGTGTATATTAAAAACAATACAATTTTTTATTTTTATTTTCTATAATTACTCATAATGGTATCAATTTATTTAATGAGAAATAATATTTACAGTCTTAAAATATGTAAGTCTCATATATATTTTTTTGAAAAAAATGAATAAATCTTTTTTTAAAGTGCATAAAACTTATACGCCATAAGACTATATAACATTACTGTTATTTGATTGTATCACAATTCACACTCGATTCACGCATTGTGACATCGGACGATTCATATTAACAAGAAGAGCAGGGTTTAGTTTGATTTCACAAGTCTTTCAAATTATCTTTTCTCATTTCATCTCATCTCAACATTTAAATACCATTCAAATATAAATATTTTTTACTTTCAAATTTTTTATCTAATTATTATCTAACATTACAATTTTCTCTAACTTGCAAATAAAATATAAAAAATAATTCAATTTTTTCAAATTTAAAAAAAAAATAATATTAAAAAAATAATATTTTAATATTTGATTTTATAATTTTTTATTTAATCTTTTCTCTATTTCTTCAAAATTCTATAAAAATTTTAAGTTAAAATTATTTTATTATTATTCATAAATTATTTTAAATTTTTCATTTGATCGCATAAATAAAGAGGCTAAGCATCAGCATTTCAAAGCAACGGAATTTTATCTATTTATAAAGAGGAATACTCCCTACGCGCCTCAAGGCCGACTTTTTTCTTTCTCCGTTTCTTTCTTTCTTTCTCTGTTTCCTTCAGTCAAAGCACAAACAGTTGCATAGAGAACAATTCCGCAGAGGACTTTTTAATTTGTTTAATCAGAAGAAGCTGCAGCAGACGAAGAAGACGAAGAAAGAAGAATCGGATGCCGATGGAGGTGTCCGTACATGCAGTTGAGGAGGCGCTTAGCCTTTGGGATGGCGTGCTGGAGTTGACCAAGTCGGCGCAGGACCAGAACAGTGACGCCGTGCTCTGGGCGATGCGGCTCAGCGCCAGCCTTAGCTCGGCAGGCGTGACCTTGCCCTCCGTCGAGCTTGCCCACATCCTCGTCTCCCATATCTGCTTTGCCAATCACGTGCCCATCACGTGGAAGTTCCTCGAGAGGGCCTTGACCGTCAAGATCGCTCCCCCTATGCTTGTTCTCTCTCTCCTCTCCACCAGGTTCCCTTACTGTCACCCCTTAAATTTTTTTCTTACTTTTTCTGTATTTTTTTTTCTAGTTTTCTTGTTCTTATACTTAAGGTATTGGGCTAGATAAATACGCCCATGTATGTATGCATGTATGCAAGTATGGTGTTTATATTTCCAGTAAATATTACGTGTATGTCTTTTGATTTTTTTTTAGATGTTATATACTCGAACTGTGTGCGTATGTGAAGCCACTTGGGATATTTGGTAGAGTAATTCGAGTTTCTGGGGCTATTTAAGGATGATTTATTCTTCAGTTAGTTTTTCTTTGCTTTAAGGAATTTCCGTTATAATTTTGTGTAGTTTATAAATCATCGGTATGGTTCATGAGCCAAACCCCAACGGCTATGGCACTAATATTCCCAAAAGCTGCAGATTATAATATATAGTAACCAGAACATCATCCTAACGCAAAATAAAACCATTTGTACCAACTTCCAGTTTCATAAAATTAAAATAAATTATCTTTATACATATCAGCTCAGATAAGCCACATTATGAAGAAAAACACATAAAGAACAAATATTCGAACTAATTTTAATGCCTCAAACATTTACTAAGTTATAGCTCATCAATTGTATACAATAAGTAGAGTTGCTGTCTCGGACACCCGGTGCCAATAAAAAGATATAATAAGTAGAGTAACTAAAAACACCACAAGCCCTTGTTCCACAAAAAAACTTAGAACCTTCTGAAAATTCAAGCTAGAATAGTCTCCATGCATCTGGAACTTATGATAAGGCTTAATGAGTCATCACAGTAAATAAAAGAAATTAATATAAGTGTGAAGTTGAGCTTAGAGAACTTATTTATTTCCTTTATCCAACAAAAAATTGGCTAGCTTATCAAATGTGAAATTTTATAATGTGCAAATATATCACAATGCAAATAGATAATATTTTACTGTGAGTAACACAATTATTCAGTCATTCTCTAATAATATCAAACCATATCCCCTAGGCCACAACACTGTCTGTTATATATTTTGCCCCCCATGATTGGGTTTTATGATCTTCTCTTGGGGCCTATTTCCCCCCATGTGGGGACTGTTGCTTCCTCTTGAGGTCAAGATCAACATGGTTGCACCATGTCAATCTAGAGACCTGTCCCATATGGGGACTTCTTTCTAAAACTAAAGAACTGCACTTCTACAATAAATTTCACATAATTAAAGATGCTCATAGATATTCACAATATTTACAAATAAACATAATCGACAATGCATAATAACTGAACAAATAAGTGCAATCTTTATTTGTTGTTATTACTTGAGTTGACTTAGTGTGCAAACCTTTCCACAATATTCATTTTTAATTATAACACTTGTAAAATCAACTTATGAGTTCAAGATGGCGTAAACATCTCATAATACATTAGTATGCATTACTTAAATTGTATATTTTAAACATTGGTGTTCATTGTTTGTAAAAAGCTAGCTTGACTGAGATAGTTTAGGTGCGATGTTTTGTATGCTATCCTTCAAAATAAAGCATATTGAAAAATATCTATGCCATAATACTCATTCATTTTTAAAATTAATTATACTATCCAAAATTTGTATTTAAGATCTATATTAACTAAGGGCATGTTTGGACTCTCCAGAGGGCATGTTTAGACACTTATAAAAAATGTTTGGACACTTGGAGATCTATATTAACTAAGGGCATGTTTAGACACTTATAAAAAAAAATGTTTGGACACTTGGAGTATTCAGAATTTTGTGAATAATAGTGAAATGACTTGAGTGTAGATGTTTTATTAGGTTTTGGGAAAGGAGAGAGAAAAATTTGAATAAAATTAAAAAATTGTTTGAATATAATTTTTTAATATAATTTTTGTTTTAAAGTTTGTAAAAGTTGTATTTATTTTTGTGTTTGAATAATGATTAGGTAATGATTGGATGTAAAATTTGAAAATTTGAAATTGAAAAGCGTTTTGTGTTTGAGTGATATTTGGGAATGAAATTATGAGAAGTTTTGAGAATTATGAGAACTCTTATAGTGTCCGAACATGCCCTAAATCCACTTGCCTTGGTGTGCACAATTTCAAAGAATTTATGAATCGAATCAACTCACCGCTACTATTATTGCTAATCATTTGAGAGCTTCCCATACATATGAACTTAACAAACTCCTTTTTGCCTAAATCAGTAGGCATAACCAAGTACACTAGATATATATAAGAGATAACACCTAGCTAGGAAGAAATAGATAGAAGGAAATCATGAACATTGGAGTAATTATAGGCAAAGCGTTTTCCGGGCAATAGCTTTAAAGATAAAGATTTTATTAATGATGAAAGTGGGTGTGACCTCAGTATTGCTCTATCTAATGTGATCACCACATAGTAGTATTTAGACTCAGATGTCAAAACAAAAAATGCCAAGAGTGGGCCGCCCCATGTCATAGCTCGTTGAAATAGAGGATAATAGTTGTGATGAAACTGGCCTCATCTCAGCATTCCCAAAATTTGCGTACTTAAAATACAAAATGAAATCCCAATTTCCTTTTCTATATGCTTGGGAGATGTGGTTTTGGGGAGAGGTGGTGCACGTGGATTAGACATTATATCTCTACTGCTCGATTTTCAATGTTGGTTAATGGTAATCCATGTGGTTTCTTCCATAGGTCTCATGGTTTGAGACAAGGGGACCTTTTATCCCCTTTCTTCTTTGTTATTATTATGGAGGCACTGAGTCGAATGGTGGAGGCTGCTGTAGGGGAGGGGGGGGTTTTCTTTCCAATTTTTCGGTGGGAAATGCCAATATGGGTCTATATAAGTCTCCTAAATGGAGTCTATAAAATCATCGCTAAAGTCCTTTTGGATAGGTTGAAGTTGATGTTGGAAGAGATTATCTCTCAGTCATAGAATGCCATTAGAGGAAGGCAAATGTATACTCAATTGTTACCGCTAACAAATGCTTAGATAGCATGATAAGATTGAGGAGTTGATCCTTAGCGAGGCAAACCTAATTGTTATGGGCTTGGAAATTGATTCATAAGTGTTGGGATTGTTGGATAGTAATTTCATAAAATCCTTGACACACCTGTTTGGGAACACAACTGTTTTTAGATATTTTCAGACTATTTTACTACTATTTACAAACTATTCACTACTATCCATAAATTATTTTACTACTATTCGCAGATCATCTGAGATACTCTTAAGTCCATAATACTGATAGCCCACTCTATCAACATTGATCCAATGGTAGCCTTTTCTCTTTTGGCGGCTCCACTCATATATCAATATTCAAGACTTACTCATATATAATAAGAATTTAAAATCTTCACTCCCAAGTTTTCTCTCCGAACCAATTCCGATGATGTTTGATGGGTTTTAATGGCAAGATTATGTTTGAGTGTTGAGTTTTAGGTGAGATTAGTGTGTTTATAGGGTTCCCCAAACACTTAGTGATAGAATCAAAAGTTTTTGCATTGTCGAACGATTGAAGCTCCATGCTGGTAACTGAGAGGAGTTGGAAGGTAGTGAAAGAGATGAGATTGGGGATGTCCATGGTGCAATGGTTTGCCAAAACACTGGAGGATTGTCTGAAGGGCGAAAAAAGAATTTTTACACCACGTCAAGGGAGGGAAACATAAGCTTTATTGTGCAGATGTGTTCAAATGCCCGTGGTTGCTATATGGCTTTAGTGGAGTATGGTGGTGGTGGCAGACGTAGCTTTATTTATTTTTATATCAGAAGAGTTGGAGGGTAAGGGATGGAGGAGGATGGCGGAGGTGCTGTGGGAGTTCGCAAAAAAGGGAGGAAACATGAGTTGTAACAGAGGAGGGGTATTTCTGAGGCCGTTGGTGGCCGTGAATCAACTGCAAAATAAATTGTACAAGGAGGCCCTGGTGCAGATAACGATGCCGGTGCAATCCCATGAGCGGGGGGTGGAGAAGTCGGTGTTATGGTAGCTCAGAAAGGAGACACTGGAAGACACAATAACGACCATGGGACAGAAATGGCTTCTCAAACTGCTGGTACGACAAGGACTCAGTGGAAAGGTGGCGGTGGCAGTGGTCGGCTCGCTGTTGGTTTGGCATAGGATGGTGTGCACAATACACTTTTGGATGTGAAATTACAATTGATGGCACTGCAGGAGAAATTAGACTCCGTGATACGATGCGTTGAGGAAAAATATGACATGGGCCTAGGCTTGGAGGCGAGTTGACCTAGCAAACTTCCTAATCAGTAAGGTGTAACGGGCTTCAATCCAGTAGATGGGCAGCTGAAAGTAGGGCAAAATGCAAATAGAATGGGCCACTCCTTTGGGCCTCAACTCGTGGGGCAAAGCAGAGGTAAGACAAAGATCAGGACCCTGCCCGTGTGGAGAATTAGATAGGGTGGTGATGTAGGGCTTCTACCGGTGGGAGTCAGTCAACCTCGTTGGAGAAGGCTACGATAGACTCGTGACTAGTCGAGGAACCCTCGACGGAGGCTCAGATAGTGAAGTCAACAGCAGTAGAACCATAAATGGTTTTAGACGTTTCCTCACCGCTGGGGGTCGGATCTTCGGCATAGCACAGACAAACAATACCAATGAGTAGCAGGGATGTGGTTTCTCTCGATTCTCAGGTGGTATCCTCTCCGATGAAGGTTTTTCAACAGGAGGATGTGGCCTGACTGATGTGTACAGAGGCTGGGAGTGATGAGGCTATCGATTATTAAACCCAGAAAAATAATCTTGAATGGAGAGATCGCCCTGAGTGTAACTGGCGATCTCGTACTCCAACTGAAAACGTAGGGTAGAATTGTCCTGATTATACACTTTCCTTAAGTATTCCCACATAGTTTTAGCAGTCTTACATGGGCTTAGATTTAGAACAATAAGAGGATCAACAGAGCCTAAAATCCATGTCATCACCCTAGCATCTTTGATCTTCCACTGAGCCAACTTAGAAAGCTCAATAGGAGCGGGATCACTACAATCTATATGACCCCATAATTCTTTCCCCAAAAAAAAAAAAAGCGAAATTGAAATTCCCAGGCAGAATAATTCTTACTTGTGAATTTCACAGCAAAGGATTCTGAAGACATGATGCTTGTAAAAGGAAAAAAAAAAAAACAGCCAAGAAGAATACCTGCCCACGTACCTACTGAGCACCAAGATTCTGATGGGCTTGCACATAATATCAGATATTGGAAGGCTGAGAACCAAAAAAGGACAGAACTACCGTGAACCAACAAACAACACAGAAACTGCCGAGAACCCAAAGGCTTCCACAGAAACTGCCGAGAACTCCAAAGCTTGCATGGGAACTGCTGAGAACTCCAAACTTGCACAGAAACTAGCATGATCACTAAGAGCCCAAACCTTGCTGATAGTGCCGAGGACCAAAGAAACTCCAAGGTGTCGCAGCCCAACAACGATGAAGAGACAAAAAATCCTCATAGACAATGCCGACAGTGGTAACACTATCGTCCCCCAACGAAAAAAAACTCCCACGAAAAAGAACCAGAAATATTTGTAAGTTATGGCTTCTGAAACCATGTCAAATTGGATTCCGTGACCTCTTTGTGAGGGTTCTTCTCATTATATAGAACAATATCACTAATCACAAGGCTGGAAATCAGCCATTACAGCAATCAAATCTAACTAAATAAGAAAGCTATAAAAGTCTTACTAATTTACAGAATCAAGGCTATGATCAAGCTATTTACAGCTACAAAATATTGTCTAAATAATGAATACAAAATATTGTCTAAATAAGGAAGATATGACTAAAATCTGTATAGTGATAACTACATTCCCACTGATAGAGCATACACGTGGTCTAACAACCAAACGTGGTCTAGATTGGACATATTCTTAGTTTCCTCGGAGTGGGAAACGCATTATCTAGAGCTATGTCAAAAGAGGCTTCCTTGCTTCTGTTATGATAATTTTCCTATCTTGCTGGATTGTGGTAGTATTCAAGGAGGGAGTAGGTATTTTAAATTTGAAAATATGTGGCTAAAAATAGAAGGTTTTGTGGATAGGATCAGGCAATGGTGATCCTCATACCAGATTCACGACACCCCTAGCTTCATTTTTGCGGGTAAGTTGAAAGCTTTAAAAATGATTTAAAGTTTTGGAATGCTCAATCCTTTAGTGATATAGATGACCGCAAGAAGTCCATGTTGGAGGAGCTATAGTAGGTAGAGAGGGTATAGGAGGGTCGGGCTCTTTCTTTGGAAGAATTCTCTTGGATGACGGTTAATTTCAAAATTAGAGAGGGTTACCGGGTTACCTTATTGGAGGAGATCTCTTGGCGGCAAAAACCACGAGCATTGTGGTTGAAAGAAGGAGATCGAAGCATAAAGTTTTTCTCTAGAGTTGTCAATTCCCATAGGAAAACTAATACCATTGAGATGCTGAACGTAGATTGTGCTGTTTGTACGAAGGCTCCTATGATTAAAGAGCATATTGCTGGTTTTTTTGAACATTTGCTTACCTAACAGGTGTCAAATTGGTCTGAATGCCCTTTCCATAGGGTTTCCTTTCATTATATAGAAGAGGTTTACATAAATAATGCCAGATTTCCAGCGCCTAAATGCTATACAAGGTAAGTATTTCCAACTTATTTACAACCTAATTATTTGCTATATACAATCTAGATATCAAGGAAAATATTCCTAAAATATGACAAATCAAATCCCTAAATTATCTCCATAACATCACCCCTCAAATTGATGTCGGTGCTGAGAAAGAGCTTTAGGGAATATGTCTGCAGTTTGATGTTCGGTTGAAATGTGAGGAAGAGTAATCACATGTCTGTCAAAGGATTCGCATATGGAATGACAATCGACTTTGATATGTTTCGTAGGCTCATGGAAGACAAGATTAGCGGCGCTCTGAATAGCACTGGTATTATCAGCATGAAGAGGAGTGGAATGAAGCTGAGGAAAACCAAGTTCACCCAATAACCCACGAAGCCATGTGATCTCAGAGCAGACGGAAGACATAGCTCTAAACTCAGACTTAGTGGAAGACTTGGAAACTTTGTCTTGCTTCTTACTCTTCCAAGAAATGAGTGCATTGCCTAAAAACATGCACCAACCAGTAACAGAGTGACGAGTATCAGCACATTCGGCTCAATCAGCGTCACTATACTCCACCAACCGTAAGGAAGATTCCTTAGGAAAGAACAACCCACATGTAGAGTTGCCTTTCAGATATCTGATAATGCGGCGGACAACGGCTAAGTGAAGGTGTCAGGGGGCTTGCATAAATTGACTGACCTGCTCCATAACAAAAGAAATGTCAGGACGAGTAATCGTCAAGTAGTTCAAACTCCCAACGAGTTGCCGATACAAGGATGGATCTGATAGAAGCTCGCCTTCCTCCTGACGAATCTTAAGATTTACCTCCAAGGGAGTAAGAACATAATTACCCGATTGGAGACCAGCCAATGAAATCACTTCCTGCATGTATTTGTGCTGGTGTAACAATGTACCAGTCGAAGTAATCTGCACCTCAAGGCCAAGAAAGTACTACAGGGGACCGAGATCTTTCATGTGAAAAGAGGCCTTGAGATGCTGTTGTAATTACTTAATTAACTCAATATTAGAGCCAGTAATCACAATGTCGTCAACATATACTAGAAGCAATACAATTTCTGCAGAAGTCTTGCGAAGAAACATAGAGGAATCAAACTGACTCTAAGTAAAGTGAAAATCAAGCAGAGTAGAGCGAAATTTAACAAACCATGCACGTGGAGCCTATTTCAGTCCATACAAAGATCAGCGTAGCCGACAAACCTCTGAAGAAGGTGTAGCAAACATGTCGGGATCTGGAGACATATAGATTTCTTCCTTCAAATCCCCATGTAGAAAAACATTCTTTACGTCCATCTGTCGGAAAGACCATCCTTGCGACGCAACAAGTGCCAAGATAGTCCGTACAATAGTAATTTTCGCAACAAGTGCAAAATTCTCTTCATAATCAATACCATACTCCTGTTGGTTCCCAAGAGCCACGAGACGGGCCTTATATCTGTCCACTGAGCCATCAGACTGAAACTTGACTGAGTACACCCATTTACAACCAATAGGTTTGACACCAGAGGGACAAATCACAAGATCCCAAGTGTGATTGTCTTGAAAAGCTTGGATTTCTTCTTGCATGGCCTGCTGCCAACATGCTTGGGTGGCTGCCTGAATATAAAAGTGAGGAACAGAACATTATCAAGAGTGGCAGTAAGTGAGGTATGAGAAAAACCATACCTATCTGGTGGATGTATAACCCGGGTGGAGCGCCGAGGTATAGGAACCGCAGAATCATATGACGGATCAACGTCTGGAAGAGGCGTTGAAGGAGGACGTCTATGATACACTACACCTGGTTTAAATCGCTCAATAGAAGAAGGCACATCATGAAAAGCGGGTAGAAGAGTAATAGGAGGATCAAAAATAACCTGAGACTGAAAGAAATATTGATTTTCAAAGAAAATCACATTTCGGGAGATCCGGAATTTGTTTGCATGAGCATCATAATAAACAAATCCTTTATGAGTAGGACTATATCCCATAAAAGCACACGTGACAGACTGGGGAGCAAGCTTGTGACGATCAACTAGTGGCAGATGAACAAAACAAACACACCCAAAAGTATGAAATGATTGATACTCAGGAGATCTGCCAAATAATCGAAAATAGGGAGAATCATAATTTAGAGTGGCAGTAGGCAGACGATTGATCAAATAAACAACAGTAGATAAAGCTTCTACGCAGTATGATTATAGTGGATTGGTGTTGTATGTGCAAAAAAAGTGGTGAGGCTATGAATCATCTTATATTGCATTGTGAGGTTGGTAGAGCATTATGGGAAGATGTATTCAGACGGTTAGAGCTATCCTGGGTTATAATTGCCACAGTGGTTGAGCTTTTGGCCAGTTGGACAAATCTAGGCGGTATTCCACAAATCATAGCTGTGTGGAAGACGGTTCCTGTTTGTATTCTGTGGTGCTTATGGCAGGAGTGTAATGACCGAATGTTTGAAGATAAGGAGTGCTGATTAGACGAGCTTAGATTACTTTTTGTTAGAACTTTGTTTTTATGGGCCAAAGCTGTTGATTTCAAAGGCCTTGATTTTCATGATTTTCTTGTTTCCATTTCTTCTTCCTAGATAAGTGTTACCTTTTGTATACCATCTTGTGTACTTGGGCTAAGCCTATTCTTATTAATACAATAAGAAAACAATAAGAAAAGTCCTAAGAGTGTTGAATACTAATTTGACCAAACCCTTAGCACTTTGGAATTGGGATTGTAACATTCCCAAGACATGCATTGTTTGGCTGCATGATCCTCTTTTTTTGTGGCAGTATTAGGATTGAAAAATAATTTGGCTAGGTCAGAAAACTAATTTGGTTGAGTCTAAGATATTAGTTTGCAGGGGTGGCAGCTATCACCTAGAGAGAGAGAAGTGTGAAAAGGAGAATAAAAAGAAGGTGAATGGCTGCTATTATGAGCGAGAGAATTGTATGGATATCTAGTAGCTAGGGCTCCTGAGAATATTCAGAAATTGCTTTGTATTGGGGTTAATCAGTTAATTGTCACTGATTTACATCTGTTATCAGCAGCCCACCTATTCCAATTCCAAGGAATTTCCAATAGGCTTCCGATAATTTTACACAATGTAACTATTTTCTCCTCCCGCCCCACAAAACAAAAAATATTCCCTCCAACTAAGTATAATACTAATAATAATTACTAACTAGTATTAAAGCCAAAACAAGTATCAGGGTATATCATAATCATTGTTAAAGCTTGCACTTTTTTTTGTTCCTTCATGGATTAATCTTTAGGATATGATAATCTGGATTGAACATCATATATGAATTACTGGGAGTTTGCTTAAGTAAAACTGTTTTGAGTCATTACTTTTTTTTCTTTGAATGTTTCTTTGGGTTGTATTGTAGCATGTAAAAGACTTTTCTTTTATTTTTCCATCTAAAAACATCACCGATCCCTTGCATTTTTCCCTCTAAAAGCATCACCGATCCTTCTTTTGGCGACACACATTCTTCAATTGATTGAATAGACATCCTGCCTTTTGTGGTCTATTACAGGGTCATTCCAAATCGGCAGCACCAGCCTGGGGCGTATAGGCTATATATGGAACTCCTCAAGCGACATGCATTCTCATTTACATCTCATATCCACGGTCCCAGTTATCAAAAGTAAGGTTCATTTTTTTTTCCTAATTTGTCTTACAAAGATGAGTTGATGGTCTCTTTGTTAGTGTGACAAATCAAGATGTTCTTTCACCAGACCTTTTATGTGTCAACGTCCAATGAGAGTTCAGCTGGCTTAAAAGCTAAATGTAGGAAATTTCTTACAATAACATTGTTGGTTTTGCTAAAGTGGCAGTGGCAGCTTTCAAATGCTAATTAACGTTTAATAATACGCGTTTGATGTAAAAACCCTTCCAAACCTAATTCAATTCCAATAACCTATTAACTTGAATATATAAAATATTGCTACAAATCATGATGCATCATGACTATCCGAGCATTTTTACAGTATGATTGCCAGTACTTGGTTAGATATTTGTTTATGCTAACTTAGCTCGTAAATAAAATAGAAAGACAATGGTAATTGGGTGTATCCTTTTTGTTTACTTGCTGTGTACTAGGGTTGCACTCCTCTACACAATTAATAAAATTGCATTTTTTTTTAAAAGGAGAAAATTTCTACCCTGTGCATTCAGTGCTACCGTCCTGACAATCCTAAAGGTATCTCTGATTGATGATGAACAATCATGTCCGTGCTCTAGATTTTGTTCTTGATAATATTATGAAAAAGATATTTTAATTTAGAGACTTTCATCCCTCAGATTCAGCCTCCTGCCCCCCACAAGAAAGGTAAAAATAAAAAGAAATGCCAAAGCCAAAGCCAAACAAAAGAAAGGCCCTTTGTTTTCCTCTTAACCTTTCTCTGTTTGAAAAATTGTTTAATGTTAGAGAAGTTCGTTTTAACATAAACCTTGATCTTATTTCTGGCACTTCTCGCTGGAAGTAATCTTCCTCTTGAGCTTTTTTCAAAAGTTTTTTTTTCCCTTTTCTCTCATCTGTTAATCTTTCTCTATCTATTTCATCTTTGCTTTATCCATGTGGTGTGGGGGCATGATGTGGAGTTTACGGGTGGATGCCAAGCTGTTTGTTTTCTCTATTGAGGACTAGGGGCTTTCAAAATCAATGAGAAGGGTAAACTAGTGACGAAGTCCTTTTTTTTCAGAAATGTGGTGGCGGTTTGGCTGGTCAAACAGTGGATGCATGCGTTTCGATGGGAGGCCAAAGGGAATTTCTCAAAACCACTTGGGAAGGTGACCGAATCTTCTTAGTTTAGTGTCGTGCAAACTCTTTCAATTGCTTCTTGTCGTTTGAGGTTTATGGAGGTGATGTTAGACGTAGTTTTATGGTTCTACTTGAGGGAACTCAAGGTAGAGAGTGGGTCTGTTTTGCAAGAACGCATAGGGATTTTTTTCGCCTACCTCCCCCTGCTATGGTGAATGGTAATAGAGGAGTCAAATCATCCTTTGGAGGGCTTGCCGAAGGGAGGGGAGCAATCCCAATTCAAGAGGTTGTTGTCTAGCTCTTCCTTGGGTCCAGTGGTGTCGTATAAGGCTGCGCTGGTTAAGCCAGTGCCTTCTCAATGTGATTGTCGTCGCTATGGCGGTTTAGGGAGGAGTGGCGAGTCTTTTGGTACCGGGTCTGGTTTACCAGTCACAAGGCCACACGCTCTTGTTCTGGTTCACACGCAACGATTGGCGGTCCTCTCCTACCTGAGGGAGTTGTGTCAGAAAATCCTAAGAAGAATGTTCTGCTAGCAATGAAAACTGAGTTGCTTGATGTGAAGGAAAAGATCAACCATCTCCTTTTCATAGTGGATTCAGGTCTGGGATTGCCTATGGGCTTGTCCCTTTCTAATCCGAGCCATATGGTTTTATCTAGGTCTAATTCATTGGGCCTCTCTTCTGGGCCTTCTGTAAAGGGACCTATTGGTGGTAGGAAAGAGAAGGATTTGATAGGGAGCTTAAGAATAACACCCAGCCTCTGTGGCAGGTTAAAACTCCTCTCGGGTTCCCTCTGTTCGATAGAGGTGCATCCTTATCTGCAAGGCCCAAGTCGTTGGCGGGTGGTCCACCTTCACTAGGACCGATCCAGAATCGACCAACGAGTGCTTACGATCATTTTCCCATCGTCGTCCCGCCGATGAACTAGATTTTAGAGATGGTGTTGCGGGAATCTTCTCCCTCGTTTGGTAACGACCCTGCTGCCCTTTATGTAGTGTCGCCGCCGTTCAAGGCAGGCAATAATATGTAGTAACGGGATTTTTTTTTCAAGTTTTGGGCCTTAGACCATATTGCGGCAAGAGGAGACTGCAATTGTGCTTCAAGGTTCTATTGGCTCTAGGAGCGTTGATGTTGACTCACCCCTGTAGGTTCTGCTCATTCTTAGTGATAATTCTATTATCACTGCTAGGCCCTTGTTTGTGGCTGCCCCTTTGGAGGACACCTTGGTGTTGGGTTGTAGGGACTATTTATGCTCTCTTTTTTCGAAAGCTATGGTGGGCAACAGTGCTAACCTAGTGGACATTTAGCTTGTCTAAGGTGTAGAAGGTGTAGAAGGTGTTGAGATTGGGTTGGGGGATTATGGGGAGGAGTCAGTGCCTTTGTGCACTTCCCCTGCGATAGAGGAGGATGGTTGCAATTTATAGTTGGTGTCTAGTGAGGATGTCGTGGATCCAATGCCGTTATGCAATTTGCCATCTTTGCCTTCAATAGGTGGCTTACCCTCGGATTGGGTGATTCAGAAAGTGAAGGAAATTCATAAATGTGTGGGGATCTCATGCGAGAAGGGGTTTGAGGAGCAATTGAGGGCATTACTCATTGTTATTGAGGCAGATACTATAGTAGTTTAGTACACAGAAATTTAAGGAATACATAAAAATATTTATTTATATCAATCTCACAAATGAACTCACAAACGAAATTCAAGAATAAGATTAGTTGATGGAATGAGAGGAATATGTTTGGGGATCAATTGGTAGTGAGAAAAGGAATCACTTTTTTTGAAAGAACTATTCAAAAAATTAATCTATTTGATTAATGAGTCATAAGACAAGACAATTCAAGGTACAAGCGGTTATTAAGACTAGGAAATAATAACTAAATTGAGTTCATGGATTTACCTCGATTAGGTAATGTACCAATAAATGATTTTTATATTCGAAACCCATTAGAAAGAAGGGAAGGGGCAGTATACGAGAAAAAAAAAATCATATATAAATATAAATGATATAAGCCTCGAACGCCTGGAAAATTCTATGAGGTGTTCGAAAATAGTTGAAGTAGTTGAATAGGAGGATCACTATGACTATAGCCCTTGGTCAATTTACCAAAGACAAAAATGATATATTTGATATTATGGATGACTGGTTACGGAGGGACCATTTCGTTTTTGTAGGTTGGTCCGGTCTATTACTCTTTCCTTGTGCCTATTTTGCCTTAGGGGGTTGGTTTACAGGTACAACCTTTGTAACTTCATAGTATACACACGGATTGGCGAGTTCCTATTTGGAAGGCTGCAACTTCTTAACCGCTGCAGTTTCTACTCTCGCTAATAGTTTAGCACACTCTTTGTTGTTACTATGAGGTCCAGAAGCACAAGGAGATTTTACTTGTTGGTGTCAATTAGGTAGTCTGTGGACTTTTGTTGCTCTCTGGACTAATAGGTCTCACGTTACGTTAGTTTGAACTTGCTCGATCTGTTCAATTGCGACCTTATAATGCAATCGCATTCTCTGCTCCAATTGCTTTTTTTTTTTTGGTATTGCTGATTTATCTACTAGGTCAATCGGGTTGGTTCTTTGTGCCTAGCTTTGGTGTAGCAGCTATATTTCATTCTTTCTCTTTTTCTAAGGGTTTCATAATTGGACATTGAACCCATTTCATATGATGGGGGTTGCTGGTGTAATTGGCGCTGCTCTGCTATGCGTTATTCATGGTGCTACCTTAGAAAGTACTTTATTTGAAGATGGTGATGGTGCAAATACATTTTGTGCTTTTAACCCAACTCAAGCTGAAGAAACTTATTCAATGGTCACCGCTAACCACTTTTGGTCCCAAATCTTTGGGGTTACTTTTTCCAATAAACGTTGGTTACATTTCCTTATGCTATTTGTACTAGTAACCAGTTTATGGATGAGTGCTCTTGGAGTAGTCGGTCTGGCTCTGAACCTACGTGCCTATGACTTTGTTTCTCAGGAAATCCGTGCAGTAGAAGATCCTGAATTTGAGACTTTCTACACAAAAAATATTCTTTTAAATGAAGGTATTCATGCTTGGATGGAGGCTCAAGATCAGCCTCATGAAAACTTTAATGGAATTTTAGCCTTAGCCGGTCATGATCAAGAAACCACCGGTTTCGCTTGGTGGGTTGGGAATGCCCGGCTTATCAATTTATCCTGTAAATTACTAGGAGCTCTTGTAGCCCATGCCGGATTAATAGCTCCCCAAAATCTGCTTCAAGAAAAGATAGAGAGCTTAAGCATCTTACTTGTTCTATTAACTATGATACGCAGGAAGGGAGTGCCAGTCGAGGAAGATCTAAGGGAAGGGTGGCATCTCTCCACGAAGCCTAAAATCCTTTATAGGAATGTTCAGGGTCTTAATGATCCCAATAGGCAACTTCGGGTTAAGAATCTTCTCAATCATTGGAAAGTTGGCATTGTTTGTTTATAGTAAACTGTTGGGAATAACTGTATATCTAAGACTAACTCGAAGTATAGTAGCGGAAATAAACAAAAGAAATTGATGACAATCACACAGAAAGAACACCAAGATTTAAGTGGTTCGACTCAATCTGAGCCTACGTCCACTAGTGGGGTCGGTATCGGAGATTTCACTATCAATAAAGATGGAGTACAGATGAATACAACAAAACTTCACAAGGAAGTTATCTCTCAAACTCACTCTAGACTTCTCTCTCAAGAAAACACTAAAAACAAGACAAAAAATGATTTCTGAAGTCTTTTGAAGAAGTGGGTGCCGTTTGGTATTTATAGGAATAGTAAAATTCACTTCTGTGAACATTGGCTCGAGCGAACACTCGAGCGAGTGTCGAGCGAACGTAGGTTTTCTGCACTTCGCTCAAGCCAACAGTTGAGCGATGTCGAGCGAAGCTCTCTGACTTGGATATCGCTCGAGCTGCATGTCGAGCGAGGGTCGAGCGAAGCTCTCTGCCTGAACTCGCTCGAGCTGGGTGTCGAGCGGATATTGAGCGAAGCTCTCTGTCTTCATATCGCTCGAGCTGAATCTCGAGCGATACTTGAGTGAGGCTCTTTGTCTTATTTCGCTCGAGCCAAGTGAACCTCCGCTCGAGTGAACCTACGACACATGCACTGTTCTATCTGAATTCAAGCCACCTCTTAACAAATCTCCACCTTGGCTTGAACTCTGCCAATTTCAACACAAAAAATCTCTGACCACAAAACTAAACCCCACCACCAAATCCCTTACGGGAATAACAAAATGCGAACATCAATCAAGTCCAAACAAAGTTTGAACTTGTATACTGCAACTGGCTTAGTCATCATATCTGCTGGATTCTCTGTAGTAGCAATCTTGAGAATCTGTATAACACCCTCTGTAACAATCTCTCTGAGAAAATGATACCTAACATCAATGTGCTTCGTTCTCTCATGATACATTTGATTTTTGGTCAAATGTATTGTACTCTGACTGTCACAAAATACTGAGATCCCATCTTGCTGTAAACCTAAATCATTGATCAAGCCTTTCAACCAAATGACCTCCTTAATGTACTCTGCCTCTGTAGTTGATAAAGCAATAGTGGATTGTAGTGTTGCTTTCCAACTAATAGCAGACCCACACAAAGTGAAAACATAACCTGTCAATGATCTTCTCTTATCTAACTCTCCAGCATAATCAGAATTAACAAAACCAGTAACTTTGGAACTGAGATCGACATCTCTATCAAATATTAAGCCAAAGTTCAGGGTTCCCCTCAAATACCTGAGTATCCATTTCACAGCCTGCCAATGAGTCTTACCCGGATTAGCCATATACCTGCTAAGTACGCTCACTGCCTGTGAAATGTTTGGACGAGTGCAAACCATTGCATACATGATGCTGCCAACTGCACTGGAATAAGGAACACTAGCCATGAACTGTTCCTCTTCATCTGTCTGAGGAGATAGGGAAGCAGAAAGCTTAAAGTGCGTAGCAAGTGGTGTACTTACTGGTTTGGAATCAAACATTCCAAATCTCTGAAGCACTTTCTCAATGTACTTTCCCTGGGACAAGTACAACTTTCCAGCTTTCCTATCTCTGAAGATTTCCATTCTCAAAATTTTCTTCGCAGCACCTAAGTCTTTCATTTCAAACTCATTTCTGAGTTGGGTCTTTAACAAACCAATGTCAGATATGCTTTTAGCAGCAATAAGCATATCATCAACATATAATAGCAAATAAATGAAAGACTTATCAGATAATTCCTTATGATAAACACAACTATCATAGTTACTTCTCAAATAACCATGATCAATCATAAATGAATCAAACCGCTTATACCATTGCCTTAGCGACTGCTTCAAACCATATAATGATTTCTTCAATCTGCACACATGGTCTTCTTTACTTTCTACAATGAATCCCTCTGGCTAATGCATGTAAATGGTCTCTTCAAGCTCACCATGTAGGAACGCTGTTTTAACATCAAGTTGTTGTAGCTCTAAGTCATACAATGCTACTATAGCAAGTAGCAATCTGATTGAACTGTGTTTCACCATTGGAGAGAAGACTTCATTGAAGTCGATGCCTTCTCTTTGACTGAAGCCCTTAGCAACTAAGCGTGCCTTGTATCTTGCATCTGTATCACCCTGGATTCCCTCTTTTCTTTTGAAGACCCATTTGCAGCCAACAGTCTTCACCTTCTTTGGTAATAGAACTAAATCCCATGTTTGGTTTTTGTGAAGAGACTCAATTTCTTCAGTCATAGCTACGCACCACTGTGCAGATTCTGCGCTCTTGACAGCTTCTGAATAACTGGAAGGCTCCTGACCAACAATATTCTCTGCCGTGGTAAGAGCATACATCACCATATCTGCATGAGCATATCTCTGAGGTGGTCTAATCTGCCTCCTCTGTCTACCAGTCGCTATATTGTAGTCTTGCTCACCTTGTGCGCTGCTACTTGAATCAGAATCATGCTCATCTGCAATAGCATGATCTTGGGCGCCACTGGGCAGCCCTCGTGGTGCTTCCACCTGAAACTCCACCTGCTTTCTAACATCCTGTTCTTGTCATGTAGACACAGTAATATCCTTTCTCGGACTAAGCATGGATTTTTCATCAAAAGTGACATCCCTACTGATCACAAACTTGGGTGATTCAGGATCAGTACACCACAACCTGAATCCCTTCACCCCACTGGCATACCCAATGAATATGCCCTTCTTTGCCCTTGGCTCAAGTTTTCCATCATTAACATGGAAATATGCAGGACAATAAAAAATTTTCAAATTTGAATAATCAGCAAGAGTATCAGACCATACCTTATTCGGAGTCTTCAAACCAATCGCTGTGGCTGGAGAACGATTAACCAAGAAGCAGGCTGTGTTGATTGCTTCAGCCCATAAATCCTTAGCCAAGCCTGCATTAGAAAGCATACTGTGGGCTCTCTCCAAGAGAGTCCTGTTCAACCGTTCAGCTACCCCATTTTGCCGTGGAGTATGTCTAACTGTACGATGTCTGGCAATACCCTCATTTCTGCAGAATTCATCAAACTCACCTCCGCAAAACTCCATACCATTGTCAGTGCGAAGTCGTCTGATTTTCTTGCTCGTCTAATTTTCAATCAAAGCTTTCCACTGTTTGAAGTTAACAAATACATCGTTTTTCTGCTTCAGAAAGTAAATCCAAACCTTCATTGAGAAATCATCAATGAATGTAAACAAATACTGAGCTTCACCTTTTGACGGGACGGAAGATGGGCCCCAAAGATCAGAATGAATATTGTCCACAGAATTTTTGGTTCTGTGAACCCCTGTAGAGAACTGAACCCTTCACTGTTTTCCAAACACACAGTGTTCACAGAAATCCAGTTTCCCTATCTTCTGGTCACACAGCAAACCTTGCTTACTCAAAATTGACATCCCCTTCTCACTCATATGACCCAAACGCATATCTGAAACAGACACTGCAGCTACACCTGTCATTGTAGAGCCCTGAAGGAAATAAAGACCATTTGTCTTATCTCCTTTCATCACAACCATAGAGCCCTTACTGACTCTGATAGCTCCACCTTCACCAGTGTACTTGTAATCCAGAGAATCAAGAGTACCCAAAGAAATAAGATTCTTTTTCAACTCTGGAATGTGTCGAACATTAGACAATGTCCGGACAATTCCATCAAACATCTTAATTCTGACTGAACCAATTCCAGTAATTTTACAAGCCATATCATTCTCTAACAGAACGGAGCCTCCGTTGACTGATTCATAGTTAGTGAACCAGTCCCTCTTGGGACACATATGGAAAGTGCAAGCTGAGTCCATGACCCACTTGTCACTAAAGCGACTATTGGAGTCGCTAATTGCTAGAACAAGATCTGAGTCGTCAGACCTATCATCAGCAACACTAACGGCATTAGAGGAACTAGTGCCGTCCTCTTTGTTTTTCAATTTTGGACACTCATTCTTGTAGTGACCAAACTTATGGCAGTAATGACATTTGACGTTTTTCTTACTAAACGTTGTTTGTGAACTGCCCCTGGATTTCCCCTTATTCTTTACTGAACTCCTGTCATTCGATCTACCCCTGCTTGAGGACCCCTTAACAAACAAGCCACTAGCTTGTTCATTAGTGTTCTTCACACTCAATTTATTCCTCAACTCCTTAGAATTCAAAGCAGACTTTACATCTACCAAGGAAATTGTATTTCTACTATACAACATAGAATTCACAAAGTTCTCAAAAGATGTGGGTAATGAACATAAGATAATTAACGCTTGATCTTCTTCTTCAAGCTTAATATCTATATTCCTCAGATCCATAATGATTTTGTTAAATTCATCTAGGTGTTCAGAAATAAGAGTACCTTCCTTCATTTTGAGAGTGTATAACCGTTGTTTCAAATACAAACGGTTGGTGAGAGATCTCTTCATGTACAGATTCTCAAGTGCCGACTAGAAACCAGTTGCAGTCTCCTCGTCAGCAACCTCTCTTAAAACTCCATTAGATAGTGACAAAAGAATAGTACTGTGTACCTTTTCTTCTTCTTCTTTCGAAGGAGTCGGAGAATCGTCAGATACCGACACTTCTAATACTTTTGACAAGCTCTGTTGTCGCAGTAAAGCCTTCATCTTGATGCGCCATAAACTGAAACTGTTCTGACCGTCAAATTTCTCCACTTCGAACTTAGCCATAGCCATCCCTCCAGATCACCCTGAGCCAAGCTCTGATACCAGTTTGTTGGGAATAACTGTATATCTAAGACTAACTCGAAGTATAGTAGCGGAAATAAACAAAAGAAATTGATGACAATCACACAGAAAGAACACCAAGATTTAAGTGGTTCGACTCAATCTGAGCGTACGTCCACTGGTGGGGTCGGTATCGGAGATTTCACTATCAACAAAGATGGAGTACAGATGAATACAACAAAACTTCACAAGGAAGTTATCTCTCAAACTCACTCTAGACTTCTCTCTCAAGAAAACACTAAAAACAAGACAAAAAATGATTTCTGAAGTCTTTTGAAGAAGTGGGCGCCGTTTGGTATTTATAGGAACAGTAAAATTCACTTCTGTGAACATTGGCTCGAGCGAACACTCGAGCGAGTGTCGAGCGAACGTAGGTTTTCTGCACTTCGCTCAAGCCAACAGTTGAGCGATGTCGAGCGAAGCTCTCTGACTTGGATATCGCTCGAGCTGCATGTCGAGCGAGGGTCGAGCGAAGCTCTCTGCCTGAACTCGCTCGAGCTGGGTGTCGAGCGGATATCGAGCGAAGCTCTCTGTCTTCATATCGCTCGAGCTGAATCTCGAGCGATGCTTGAGCGAGGCTCTCTGTCTGATTTCGCTCGAGCTGAATCTCGAGCGATGCTTGAGCGAGGCTCTCTGTCTGATTTCGCTTGAGCCGAGTGAACCTTCGCTTGAGCGAACCTACGACACATGTACTGTTCTATCTGAATTCAAGCACCTCTTAACAGAAACTAAGGTTGAGTTTATTGATCGAAGTGTCGTTGGTAGCTCATGGGGTTGTCTGTATGTTGGTTGGGTGTCACTTGCTTCCAATGGAGCGTCTGTGGGTATTCATATTATGTGGGATATGAGGGTGGTTGAGTCTATTGAGGAGTGTATTGGTAATCATACGGTGGCTTGTTCTTTTAAGAATGTGGAGGATGTGAGTATATGGACCAAATGTGGACAATAATAGGAAGGACTCAATTTAATTTTTTTTAATTGGATCAATACTTCCAATTTCTTGAGTATGAGTAAAGGATCCATGGATAAACAAAGAATGCCACAAAGATATCCAACTCTATTATCGAGCATCTATGAGAAGCAGAAAAACCATAAAAAAAATGACGATTGTTTGTAAAGAGGGCTGGACGAGTGGGATGAGGGAAAGTGGCTCAATCAAGCAAAAAAGAAGAGTAGCCCCCTTAGAACTATGGGATGAGTTAGTTGGTTAGTGTAGTTGGTGGAACTTACTGGCTCTTCTTTTAAATTGCCTCCCAAGTGCAGAAGGTTTCTAACTTTTGTATAATGAGAGTCCCAAGGTCGATTTCATAGGGATTAAGATAGATTCAGTGCTATGCAATTGTTTATTGGAATAAACAGGAATTAAGCAGTGAAATATTAGCTGTGCAAATATCTTATGATCACTGGGCAGGTTTGTAAACCAAATTGTTCATACCAGAAAACTCAAGGGTTTGAAAATAATTTTTGCTTCTTTTCTGAGAATCCTAGATGAGAATGAGATGGATTTGGATGCACACTTAGATTTATAAAAACAGCTAAAGAAACTGAACTCTCTGCTTTGATAAAGAAGAACAAATTCAAAATTCAAGGCCAATGTTCTGAAAAGCTTTTAGAAAAACGCCTAGGCTTCGGGTCTCCTTTGCACAGAGGGATTTCAGGAGAGTTTTGCATTCCACAATTACTGTCATATGCAATTTCAGTCAAGATAAAAGCATTTGGATGATGTATATGACTAAAACACTAACAAAACATTTTCTGAATAATTTCAACAAATTTCACATCAAAGTGACAATCAACATGCAACTCAGGATTAGGGTCTGCATCCCTTAAGCATTCACCGTGCCTTCAATCAACGATGGATCAAAGAGGACACAGAGAAACCCTAATCTCAATGTCTATAAGAATGATAGAGGTTTATGGAGAATACAAATTAAAACCGAGAAGAAATCAAAACCCCCAATTAAAACCCTACTGCCCAAAGGTTTCCCTTGACCTAGGTTACGAAATTTCTCTCCCATCAAGTATGAAAACAAGCTATTAACCAAATAAAGACTGGTCCATAATCCAGAGAAAGGAAAAACAAAATCCCTAGAATTGGAAGCTGAAATTTCAAAGTGATTTTCGGACACTGCCAAAAATCCCAATGTCCCCTTCTTGCACGCCCCTTGGTCCCTTTTAAGCTCTCCTTCCTCATCCTCTCCAGTGCTCATGCTGATTTCTCTCTCCAGGTTGCTGCTCTCTCCAATTCCATGCGGGTCTAAGGTGTGAAACCTAAGATGCAAAGCTGCAAGGGTTACGGGGCTTGAGAGGATTCCTCGACAAAGTCTTGCAATAAAAGAATTTTCTGAATTCAATTTTGATATGGACTTGGTGAATTTGCCTCTAGTCGGCGGTATGCACACATGGTCCAATGATCGGGCGTGGTCCCGTTTGGACAGATTTTGCCATCTCCCTCCTGGGAGGCTGGGAGGCTCATTACCCTACATTGCTCCAGAAAAGATTACTTAGGGTCTGTTTGGACCATTTTCTATTGTGTTGGATTGTGGGGCATTCATGAGGGTAATAGATACTTCAAGTTTGAAAACATGTATTTGAAAGTCGAGGGCTTTGTGGAGAAGGTGAGCTTATGGCGGTCCTCGTATATCTTGGAGGGCTCACCAAGTTTTATTTTGGCTGGTAAACTCAAAGCCTTGGAGAAGGATTTGAAGATGTGGAATGTAGATGTCTTCGGACGTATTGATAGTCAAAAGCGGTCACTCTTTGAGGATTTGCAGGTTTTGGGGAGACGGGAGGTGATCGTTCCTCTTTTTGTGGAGGAGTCTCGTAGGAAAATATATATCACCACGGTGCTTGATAAGGTACTTTTAATGGAAATCTTGTGGAGACAGAAATTGGGAGCCCTTTGGTTGAAAGAAGAGGATAGATGTACTAAATTCTTCCATCAGGTGGCTAATTCTCATCGTAGGAATAATGCTATTGAGATGCTTTAGGTTGATGGCCAGGTTTGTTTGGATCATGATGTTATTAAGAGCAATATTGTCAATTATTATGTTGGTCTCCTTATGGAACAATTCCCTTGGAGGCCTAATCTTGATGACTTGGCTTTCAAGGCCATCGATCAGTTGAGTTCTATTTGGTTGGAGAGGCCTTTTTGAGGCGGATGAGGTTTATCAGGTGATTGGTGGGATGGCTAAGGATAAAGCTCTTTGTCCGGATGGGTTTTCTATTGCTTTCTTCCATGATTGTTGGGGGGTTGTTGGGGAGGATATCATGAAGGTTTTTCATGAACTTCACTTTTTCGGGAAGTTTGAAAAAAGCCTTAATGTGACTTTTATTGCTCTTGTCCCTAAGTGGGTTGGGGCTGTGGAGGTGAACAATTTTCGCTCCATTAGTCTCGTTATTGGGGCGTATAAGATAATCTCTAAGACAAGGGGACCCTCTCTCTCCTTTCATTTTCATCATTGTTATGGATGCTCTTAGTCGCATGTTGGGTGTAGCTGGTAATGGAGGTTTCCTTTACGGTTTTTTGTAGGAAGTGTTACTATTTCCCACCTTCTCTTTGCAAATGATGCCTTACTTTTTCGCGAGCTGGATTGTGGTCATATTCAATATTTGAGGGCTCTATTGCTTTGTTTTGAAGCTGTCTCGAGATTGAAGGTGAATCTATCGAAGTCTAAAATGGTTCCTGTGGGTTCAATGAATCATGTTCAGTACTTGGCTAACATTATGGGCTGTAAGGTTTCTTCGCTTCCCTTGAAATATCTTGGTCTTCCATTGGGGATTTCTTTCAAGGCAAAAATTATTTGGGAGGGTGCGTTAGAAAAAAATGAAAGAAGGTTGGCTGGGAAGGGGAGTCTTTATGGAGAGTAGTTAGAGATTCAAAATATGGGAGTAATAGGGGGCCTCATGTTCTAATGAAGTTAGGGGGGCATATGGTGTGGGGTTGTGGAAATATATTCATTTAGGATGGGAGAGGTTTACCAACTTTTTCAGATTTGAGGTTGGGAGGGGATGGTGTTTATTTTTGGCATGATGTTTGGTGTGGTGCAAGGACTCTTAAGTATGTTTTTTCCACTTTTTACCAGATTTCAAGTGACAAAGAGGCTGTGGTGGCTGACTTGTTGGTTTGTTCCAATGTCTCTATCCATGGGAATGTCAATTTTTTTAGTGGCTCAAGTGAACTTGGAACATTTGCTGATTTCTTTGGTTCATTGTATGCTATGACTTTGGTAATGTGGTAGAGGACATGATGATTTGGACTTCTGGTGGGAGTAAAAGATTTTCGGTGCGTTCCTATTATAAGGCCCTTTTTGGATTTTCTAATGATCATTGCATTCCTTGGAAAAGTATTTGGAAATGTAAGGTTCCTCCCAAGATTGCTTTCTTTGTTTGGACTGCGTCCCTTGGGAGAATCCTCGCCACTAACAATTTGAGGAAATGGGGTCTCATCATTATGGATTGGTGCTTCTAGTGTAAAAAAACCAGAGAATCCATGGATCATTTATTGTTACATTGTGAGGAGGCTAGGTTTTTAGGATGAGATCCTAACTGGACTGGTGTGGCATGGGTTATGCTTGGAAGAGTTATGGATATTTTTAAATGTTGGACAAGTATTAGGGGTAATGCTTACATTGCCGCTGTGTGGAAAATGATCCCTCATTGTACTATGTGGTGTTTGTGGATGGAGAGAAATAATAGGTGTTTTGAAGACTGGGAGCGCTCCTTGGATGAGCTGAAGAGATTCTTTTTTAACACACTATTTTCCTGAGCTTCAGTCATTATTTGTAATGGAGACAACTTTCATAATTTGCTTGTATCCATCATTAGTGCTTAGTGGTAATTATGTGTATTTTGTGTATACTTCATGTGGACTTGAGCTATAACTTTTTCTATTAATTAAGTTCTACTTTTACTTTTTTTAAAAAAAAAAAACGTAAACCTTGAGACAACTATCGAAAGGCATATGTTGACCTTGGGTTTTTTTTTTAGAACAAAACATTGTCATTCATAATAATAGAATCAATAACAAAGTTAATACCATACAATTAGAAATTAGCATCTAGCAAGACTCTAGACTGAATAAAATCTGGACATTGATGCCACCATTGAATAGTGTCATCCACAAAACGAGCGTGCCTTGCAAGTAAGGCCTCGTTTGTTTTCGGAGATGAGATGAGATGAGATGAAAGTTAAAAAGTTGAATAAAATATTGTTAGAGTATATTTTTTAATATTATTTTTGTTTTGGGATTTGAAAAAGTTGAATTGTTTATTTTATTTTGTATTAGAAGTTGGGAAAGTTGTAATGATTAGATTAGATGAGATGAGATGAGATCTTTTCCCAAAACAAACGAGGCCTAAGTGAGCTGCTTCATTTTTTTGCCTTCCAACGTGAATTACATCATACTCTGCAAAATAGGAAATAAGACTTTGAATTTCAGAGATCATATTTCCTTGCCTTGAATAATTAGGTTCCTTAGAAACAATAGCTTCAATAACAGACAATGAATCCCCTTCCAATAGCAAATTGGAAAAACCTAAATTCAAGATCATCTGAAGACCCCTCAAAGCAACCAAAGCCTCAATGTCATCTACT
Source organism: Juglans regia (assembly GCF_001411555.2). NCBI lineage: Eukaryota > Viridiplantae > Streptophyta > Magnoliopsida > Fagales > Juglandaceae > Juglans > Juglans regia. Next base: position 12,708,773 of record NC_049908.1, read on the forward strand.
TAAAATAGCCCAACCCCAAGGGGTTGGCCCAAGTGGTGAAGGTTTTGATCTTGGAGTATTACTCCCTTCAAGGTTCAAAGAACATTTCATAGGTGCAAACAATCTTTTGGGGCCACACCTCCTGGTGAAAAGTCAGCAATTTAACTAGTTTTGTGTAGGAAAACTTCCGAAGGTGCGGTGCACAAGAACAGGGTTTACTCTGCAAGGGTGGGTCCAAAGGGCCCTTGCCTTGGAGTGGTTCCCTAACATAAGAAAAAAAAAAAAAAAAAAAAAATTCAAATTCCTTCCCACTCAGTAAATAAAACATCACCATTATCATCCCTTAAAATAACTCCAATGCCCGCAAAGTTAGAAGATCAAAACAAAGCACAATCAAAATTAAGCTTAACCATACCTTGGTTAGGAGGTTTCCAAGAGAGCAAAATCTCCTTACGTACAACCAGCTAGTGCATTTTAATGGTATTGTACCCCTCAACATATGCTAAGCTATTATCAACAACATCTTAAGGCACACAATTAGAATTCTTAAATAACTTCATATTCCTAAACTTCCATACACCCCATGAACTAGTAGTGAAAATAGGAACTAAAGTTAAATCAAATCGCATCAACAAAATGACCAGCAGCCTCCAGCAAAGGTGAAACTGGAGGACAACGTACAGCCAACACCTTTTTCACATCTGGACAGCCCCAAAAAACATGACAGCAATCCTCCACAGCCAACTGACAAAGAGGACAACCCGCATTAGAAAGAATACCCCGCTTCAGCAAATTCAGTTTTGTAGGGAGGCTATCCTTACAAGCACGCCACACCCAAAATTCTTAACTTTATTCAGAAGATTCAAATTCCAGAATTGATGCCAAAAGATTGAAGGACCATGGGAATGAGAACTTTCAGCTCCAACTTTAGAGTCAAACAACGTCAATGATAAATGATACCCAGACTTGACTGATCAATACAAACCATTCTTAGTGCCACTCCACACAAGTTTATCTTCACGCTCTCTTGAAAGTAAAGGAAGTTGTAGGACTGCATTAGCAACAAAAGTAAGAAAAACAGATTGTACTAAATCCACATCCCAAGTGCCATTATCCAGATTCATAAGCAAGTTAACCGTAGAATCAGCTTGAATAACATAATTAGGAGGGAGTGTCTGAGGTAACCAAAAGATTGGAACACATTTATCTTGAACTATCCGGACTTTCTCGCCCTTCTCTATCCTCCAAATACACCCATTCTACAAAAGAGGTTTAGCAGCACAAATACCTTCCACACATAAGAAGGCTTCCTACCCAAATTTGATTGTAAAAAATTTGTAGCAGGAAAATACTTTGCTTTAAAAACCCGATAAAGCAATGAATGAGGATTTTGAATCAATCACCAACCTTGTTTAGCAAGCATAGCCAAATTAAAAGGCTCAAGATTCTTAAAACCCATACACCCTCACATCTTTGAAGAACACAATTTTGGCCAACTAATCCAATGCATCTTCCGTTCAGTCTGGCGTTGTCCCCACCAGAATTTTGCAAATAATCCTTCTAACTCCCTACAAAAGGATTTGGGTAACAAAAAACAGCTAATAGTGTAGGTTGGCAATGCTTGCACAACCGCATTGATCAAATACTTCTCTGCTGGCTTGTGAAAGCAATTGTTCCTTTCAACCTTTAACTTTTGTCAAACCCTATCTTTTAACTCCTTAAAAATATTACATTTAGAATGTCCACCCAAAGAAGGAAGACCCAAATACCGATCGTGATGTTGGAGAGAATGCACGTCCCAAATGGCCCTAATTGCATCAATTTCCTCTGCTCTAGTCTTTGGACTAATCAGAAGTTCAGATTTATTCATGTTAATCTGCTGTCCCGAAGCCAACCCATAAACATGTAACAACTGCTTCAAGTTTTCATTTTACAAAATAATAGGCTGTGGTCTGCAAAAAACAAATGAGTAACAGCAGGAGCTCTAGGACAAACTTTCACACCCTCTATCAAATTTCTTTTTGCATGTTTTTATGGTAGCTTTTGCTGTTAAGTGGTCTTTTTGCATGTTTTTTATGGTAGTTTTTTCCCATAGATTAAATTACTAAATCACATTTTGGATGAAATTACAGGATCATGAAATCCATTGATGACGTTCTTCATCTATCCCAGATCTATGGCCTTCAAGTGGGTGAACCTGGGGTGATTCTTGTTGAATTTGTGTTTTCAATTGTATGGCAGTTACTTGATGCATCTTTGGATGACGAAGGATTGCTGGAACTTACCCCGGAAAAGAAGTCTAGATGGCCTACCAGACCTCAAGATATGGAAATAGACGGTCATAATAGCTTTAGTGAGATGGTAATAGAGCACAATGAAGGGCTGCAGAAAGTAAATACTGCAATGGCTATTGAGATAATTGCAGAGTTTTTGCAGAATAAAGTGACTTCACGGATTCTTTTCTTGGCACGTCGAAACATGTAAGATATTATATTCATTATTGAATTCCTTTTTCAATTCTGTATGTTAATGGTTATGTGTTGTGTTTGTGGGAGAGAAGTAAAAGGCAAGCAGTTTATTGAGTGAATTGTCATTTCAATCTAAGTCAATATCTCACATTGGTGCAGTAATGTGAATAAATTAAGCAAAAAGTATCCAGTTAAAATTCAGAAGTCCATTGAACAGAAGGTACTTGAGAGAAATCACTTTCAAACTTGAATGTCACATTGCTCTCTCTCTAGTCTTCGATGGGCTAGTACAATTTTTTACAGTAATTTTGTTCTGCTTTTTTGATGGGAAAATCTGGTAATCTGAGAATGGGTATTTTTAGCTGTCTGAGCACTGGAGCCAAGTTATTTGGAGTTTTAGGCTGAGGAAGGAGTATCTATATTGCACATAGTGGAAAAAATTAGAGTTAAGGTCTGTGCTGTCTCACTTGGAAAAATCACTGTGGAGAGTTTCTTGGAGATGGTGGTAACTCTGGTCCAGCCATGAGAATTCAAGGGGTCTATAAAATCTTCTAGGGTTGGCAATGCAATCTTTATCGCTAGATGTTGTTACAACCGCTATGGTAGGTTCTTGGTGTTGATGGAGTAGGGAGTGGTGGATGAAGAGGCTTCATTAACATTCCGATGAGAAATATCAGTGACTTGAATGAGAAGGTGACGATATGTATGATGGTGGGTAAACCATTGCATGCAGCAGTGTTAGTGGTGCTGGGGAAGGAAGTGGTTGTTAATCCTTGTAATGGACTGGTTGGATGGGCTTAGATGAGGCCAAAAATCCAGCTGGCGCAGCACCACTCTGCAAGAAGCCAAATGGTAGTGGAGTTTCTATGACAGAGTTGGTATGGAGGGGGAATGTCATTGGTGTAGAGTGGGGGTATATCGAGCTATTTTGAACTTTAGCCAACAGAGGATGAAGTTGCAAATTTTAAAACAAGAAGCGGATCGGTGCATTGGGTAGATGGATTCAGGTATGGGCCAACCTAACTTTCATGTATCCTAGCTCCATATCAAAGAGAAGGCGTCGGACTTGGAAAGCGTGGATTTTGGAGCTGGGATACATGAAGATTATGGAGCTGGGACATGCGTATCAATACTTTGAAGGTTATGTTATTCCTTTCCCTCCAAATGCACCACCATAAGCATATTGGGACCATCTTCCATATTGCTGCAATATGAGAGTTATCCTGAGGGCTTTTCCAAGAAGCTAAGAAATCGATCACCCTTCTAAGCATCACCCAAGTTAGTCCCACTCAAGTGAAGAAGTTGTTCCATAATGTCGTGGCAATCTCACAATGAAGTAATAAATGATCAACTGACTCCCCACTCTTTTTGCACATACAACACCACTCCATGACAATGAATCGACATTTCCTTAGGTTGTCGAGTGTGAGTATCTTTCCCAATCAAGTTGTCCATACAAAGAAGAGTGCCTTTAAGGGTGCCCTTGTCTTCCAAATGCTTTTCCATGGGAATGGGTTGGTTGTATGTGTGTGCATGGCTTGATAGAAAGAGCGGATAGTGAACTTCCCTTTCTTGGAGTGACGCTGGAAAATCTTGTCATCAACTTTCCTCCTCATGCGAGTGGAATATATGAGATCATAAAACTCCAAAATTGTATCGACTTCCCAATCATGTGCATTTCTAAAAAAAGTGATATTCCATTGAGGAGCACCATTTGATGTAACCACCAGATCCACAATCGAGGCTTCTTTCATTCTTGCTATGCCATAGGCTTTTGGATAAGTTTCCTTGAGTGGCCTGTCGCTACACCATATGTCATGCCAAAATTTGATTGAGTCCATCACCTACATCAAACCGGGTATTTCTAAAGTAGGCGTCCCATCCTCTTCTTATGTACTTCCAAAGCCCCACCCCATATGGCCCACTTACCTCATTTGAGTACCAACCTCCCCATGCTTCACCATACTTTGAGTCTATGATATTTCTCCACAAGGTTCCCCGTTCTTGGTGGTATCTCCACAAACATTTGCCCAACATAATCTTATTAAAAACCTGTAAATTCCTGATACCTAGACCTCCTTTTGATATGAGGAAGCATACTATGGCCCATTAGATTCAATCTTGTTGGGGGGAGCATATTGTGGCTCATTTTACCAAGTGAAACTTAAAAATCATCACTTAAAAATCATCATTAACTGCCCCCCCCCCCTTGAAGTCTCGCTGAAGTTTCTCCATGCGTTGGGCCGTCGTGTTAGGAAGAGGTATTAATGACAAGAAATAAGTCAGCAAGTTCGATAGAGTACTTTTAATTAAAGTAACCCTACCACCTTTGGATAGGTACATTCTCTTCCAGTTAGCCAATTTCCACTCCGTTTTCTCCAATATATCATCTAGGGCTATAAAAAAAAGATCGGTAAACCGGTGAACTGGTCCGATACCTGTTCCTACTTAGCAAAACCGTTGGAAAACCAGTCCTGTGCTGGTTTTGGATTTTAGAACACGGTTCGAATCGAACCAGACCAATGCATATGAATATATTATATTTAATTTTTATTTTATATATAAAATATTTTATATTATATATAATGTTTTATATTATATTATATATATTATATGCTAAATTGCTAATTAATATAACATGAAATTTTAAAATCTTATTATTCATATTTATTAATCTTATAACATAAAATTAATCTTATAAATCTTAATATAACATTTGATTATAATATTACATAAATTAATCTTATAATTTTTAATATAACATTTGAATATTGATATAACATATAAATTTTAATTTTATAACATAAAATGAGGGATATGGGTCAATCACTTGCTAAAGTTTTGTTGAAGTATGATTTTGTTTATCTGTAAAACCGGAAAAACTGGACCGGACCGAAACCGGAAAAATCGAAAATTCTAGTTTCGGTGGTGAATTGGTCTGATATGGGTTCTTAAATTTGCAAAACTAGTGTATATCGGTTCTGTTCTAAAAAATGTCCAAAACCGGATTGAACCGGACCAGTTACATCACTAACATCATCCCAAATTGATTTCGTTTGAATGGTGCACCCAAGGGGAGGCCAAGATATTTCATCAGCAAATGAGATATCTTACATCCCAAGATAGAGGCCAAGCTGTCCATGTTAATTACATCTCCCACTGGAACTACTTCTGATTTGGTCAAGTTCACCTTCAATCATGAAGTAGCTTCAAAGCAAAGAAGAAAAGCCATCAAAACTTGAATATGATCATTCCTAGCTCCACAAAATATTAGAGTGTCGTCGTCAAATAATAGGTGAGATATAATTCCCTCCCCCACTGAAAATCCACTAAGGAAACCACCCTCCACAACTCCTAAGGTCATCTTGGTAAAGGCTTCCATTACAAAAACAAATTGTAATGGAGAAAGAGGATCACCTTGTCTTAAGCTCCGTGAGCTTTTAAGGAATCTCATGGGGGTGCCATTCATCAAGATAGAGAAAAGGGCTGTTGAGATGCACTGAGTAATCCATGAAAACCATTTCGAACAAAAGCCACAATGCCCGAGCATGTAGAGCTAAAAGCTCCAATTGACCCGGTCATAAGCCTTTTTCATATCTAGTTAGTATAAAATTCCAGGCTTTCTTGACTAAAGTCTACTATCCAAACATTTGTTCACAACAAGTACCGAGTCAAGAATTTGCCTTCCTCTAACGAAGACATGTTGGGGCTTGGATATTAGCTTATCCATCGCCAATCTCAATCTATTCGCCAACACCTTCGACATGATCTTGTCCATCCCACTCACCAAGCTAATAGGTCGAGGTCTTCATATCACACACAGAAGTTAGGGACCATGTCTTGCAGTTTTAAACTCTATGTATTCTAAACAATTTCTTTGGAGACCCAAGTTGGATGATCTTAGGTTTGATTCTATTTGTTGAAGAGAAGATGGTGTGGCTAGAGAGAGGATTTGAGGAGGTTGAGGTATTTAAGGTGGTGAAGGCTATTAATGGTGACAAAGCCCTTGGCCCTTATGGTTGCAAGGTTATCAAAGACAACCTTTGAATGTTTTCCATTAGTTCCTTGCTCAAGGCAAGTTGGAGAGGAGCCTCAATGTTACTTTTTTATTCCAAGATTAAGGACTTGCGCCAAAGTTTTTGTTAATAGGCTGAAGACTGTGTTGGTGATGATTATATCAAGCTTATGGAATGTTTTCATCAAGGGATGATAAATTTTAAACTCTGTTTTTTAGTAGACAAATGCCTTGATAGCAAACTTAGATTTGAGATTCTAAATGTGCTATGAAAATTGAGTAAGATTACATACTCTTGGGTGTGCGTTGTACTTCCATCCTTTCATGAGATGTCATGTCATTGAAAATTAGTACTTATGTAAGCAAATTTTATGGCATAAAATTTTGTGATAGGATAAGAGTACTACGTTATCTGTACTACATAATTACCAAATTGATTTAAGAGAAGGCCTATGGTCATGTGAATTGGAGCTTCCTATTTTATTTACTAAGGAGATGCAGAAAGTTGGTGACAATGGATAGCATATTGTATCTACCGTGCGCTTTTCAGTCATCATAAATGAGGCACCCCCTCTACTCTTTGTTAGTGGTAATGGAGGCATTGAGTGAATCCTATTAGACACAGTGAATAGAGGGCTCCTGTCAGGTTTCTAGCAAGCTATTGAGAGAATAAGAGCTTATTTTGTCACATCTATTGTTAGCTAATGATTAGGGGTGTAAGTTTATTGGTCTAGATTGGAAAACCTGACCGGATCGAATGGTTCGGTCCGGACCGATAAGTGTATTGGTGGTTTCGGTCCGGTCCCAGGGTGGTTTTTTTGGACCGGACCGACCGAAGTATATATATATATAGGTTTTCAAAATATTTTATATATTTATTATTTTATATAGTAATTGTATAAGTTAATTATGTAATTTTCATCTAACCAATCACCATTGACCATATGTACTTGGAGTTTGGATGATATTGCATTTTTCAATTTCATTTTCTCTATTTTTTGTTTTTAACTTCTTTATAATGATTTCTAATTCTCATGGATGGATATGGATAATTTTGATAATTTTCCCAACTTTTTTTAGGCTATTTTCAAGTACAAAATGTGCAAATAAAGTCAATAGTTTATATTAAAAAATGTAAAACTTGTGGTTTTTTTTTTTTTTGTATAATTGGGCCAAAAATACACGTTAGAGGTGATTTTGAGATTTTTGTATGTTTGGCTCATTTCACACTAGCTCGAACCGAATTGGACCGACCAGACTGATGGCTAATAGTCCGGTCTGGTCTATAGGGGTAATCGATCTGGTCCTAAAACCCCCCTATGGACTGACCGGACCGGATTGAACCGAACCGATTACTCCCCAACTGATGATACTCATCTTTTGTGAGCCGATCGAGGAACATATCCTTGATTTATGTAGTCTATTCCTATGTTTTGAAGTTGTCTCAACGTTGGCAATAAACTTGCCGTTAGACAGTACCGGTTGGAGCAGTGTATAATATTTGGTGGTTTGGCATACATCCTTGGCTGTAGTGCCATCTCTAGCCATGAAGTATCCAGAGCTTTGGGATACTTATTTGGGACAGAGCTTTGAAAAAAGATGGAATGCTGCTTAAATGTAGGGAAGAGGCTATAATTATCCAAAGATGCGCTGGTCTCCTTGATTAAAACTACTCTCTCTAATCTACCAACCTACTTATCTTTATCTCTGGAAAAAGATGGGCTGGTTAAGTGTACCACATATCCATGTTGGCGTAGCCAAATGCCTCTTCCACCTAGTTAAGTGGTCTAAGATTTGCACCCAAATCTCATCCAATTGCTTGGTTCTTAGAAATTTTCTTTTGATCAGTAGTTATTAGAAATTATTTTTGACTCAACAAATCTCTTTTGGGGAAACGGTTTTGGCAGTACACCACTAAGAGGGAAGCCTTGTGGCGGTTGGTAGTGAATGCCAAATACAGTTGCACATGGGGGGAGTTTGGTGTTCTAATGAGGTTAGTGGGGGCCTTTGGGTGGGGAAAACATCAGGAAGGTTTTGGGGATTTCTTTCGTTTTTCTAGATTTGTGGTGGGTAATTGGTCTGAAATTAGATTTTGGTAGGATATTTGGTGCGGGCATTAGCCCTTGCAGACAATCTACATGGAGTTGTTTCACTTATCCCTTAGGAAGGAGGTTTTGGTTTCAGAACACTTGCAGCTTTCAAATAATATGCCCCAATGAAATGTTACTTCTATTAGATCAGCTCATGGTTGGGAGATGGAGTTGTTCTCTTCTTTTTTAAACTGGTTATGTTCTTTTTGGTAGGTAAGAGGCAGAGATTATCATATGCTAGATATCCAAGAGTTGAAGCTTCGTGGTAAAGTCCCTTTTCGAAGCACTCATCCCTCTACTGGGCTATTCATTTTCCTGGGAATGCATTTGGAGAAACAAGGTGTCTTCAGTGGTAGCTTTCTTTGTTTGCATGGTTGCCCTAGGCAAGATTTAAATGTTGGATAATTTTTGTAAGAGGCATATTTTAGTACGAGAGTGATGATGTATGTACAAACTAAATGGGAAAATATTGATCATCTTCTGTTACATTGTGAATTGGCTAGGAGCTTATGGGAGGTAGAGGATGGTAAGTTATTGGGATGTTGGCACTTTTGAGGTAATATGCATGTTGTGCTTAATATGGTGCATTTGGCAAGAATGCGATGCCTGAACTTTTGAAGACTGTGAGAGGACAGTGTCAAAATTAAAAGCAATAATTTTCACCAATCTCTGTGCTTGGATGACTGCACACAACAGCTCCCAATTCTCCAGCCTGTTAGACTTTTGAGGAACTTTGTTGTTTTTCTTCATCCCTCTAGTTGGATGTATCTTTTGTATACTTCCTGTGAACTTGGGTTTCACCTCTTTGCACTCTTAATAAAATTTGAATTACTTGTCAGAAAAAAGAAGTTACTTGAAATGTAAGCAGTTTCCCTTTTGTAGGCCATCACATTGGGGAGGTTTCATTCAGCGACTGCAACTGCTCGCAGCAAAATCAGCAGTCTTGAGGGATTTAAAACACGTAACTGCACAGACCCTTCTGCAGTTGACATCTGATGTGCGTCAAGTTATGTCTCGAGAATGCAAAACAATGTCGGGGCGAGAGTTTCATGCTGTCATTGCTTCTGGATCTCTGACATCTGCTAACCAATCTCAGGGAATTGGTTGGTCTGCACTTTGGCTTCCTATCGATCTGTATCTGGAAGACTCTCTGGATGGATCCAACGTGACAGCAAATAGTTCTGTTGAAGTTCTTTCTGGTAGGAGTCAATCCTTGTATCCTAATGTTTATGTCGTTGATTCATCTAGAGGGGATGAGATTATAATTCTTCTATGCAGTCTTATTGAACCAGAATTACTGTTACAGGTTTAGTAAAGACTCTGCAGGCAGTTAATGGAACCACATGGCACAATACATTTTTAGGCTTATGGATTGCAGCTCTACGACTAGTACAAAGGGTAAGGACTTGTGTAACCTCATTTGTTATTTTTTGTTGGGAAAAAAAATTCTTAAGAGATATACAAACTAATCAAGTCTTTTTTCTCATCTCTTTGGGAGTGGGGTGGTTGGGGTAATACTCTCTAAGGCCTCATTTGGATAGTGAGATGATATGAGATGAGATGATCTGTGAATAGTAGTGAAATGGTTTGTGAATACTAATGAAATTGTTTGAGTTGAGATGTTTTATGGGGTTTAGGAAAATGAGAGAAAAAGGTTGAATAAAAATATTATAAAATTAAAATATTATTAGAATATTATATTTTAATATTATTTTTGTTTTGAGATTTGAAAAAGTTGAATTGTTTTTTGTGTTTTTTTTTAGAAGTTTGGGAAAGTAGTAATGATTAGATGAAAAAGTTAAAAAGTTGAAAATTTGATATTAAAAAGTGTTTGTTTGTAGTATTTGGATATTGAGATAAGATGGGGATTGAGATGAGATGGGAGTCTTTTGCCATCCAAGTCTTTTTCTCATCTCTTTGGCTGGAACAAATGTTGCATGGCTTTTTGGTGGGGGGGGTGGGTGGTGGGCGGCGGAGAACCAGGTTTTGACTATGATTCCTTGGGAGGAATCAAGACTCGGTTGGTCTGAAATCTAAATGATCTTAATGGTCTAAAATATTTTCTATGACTAGTGCTTTTAATAGGAATAAAAGCTAAAACGGAATACCTGCTTTATTTATTATAAGCAAAAGAAAATGTTGAGAGATCTTTTTTCTTTTTTGTGATAGGTAATGTTGAGAGAATTGATAAAGCTGATTGTAAAACAGTTTCATGCGACAGTAATTTAAGCTTTGGTCTGTTGACACTTTTCTCCTGTGATAACTAGGCATGCTGAACATTTGACAAAGTTGTTGTCCGCCTTATAGAAGTAGAGATTTTGAATATTTCTGATAAAGTTGTTATCCACCTTGTAATATCCATTTTGAGTGAGTATAGGTGGTGAATGGATCCCGTGTTGCTTGGGAGGTAGAAGTTCTTGCTCTTTATAATGACTGCAAGAGGCTCTAATGTACTATTGACTAGTTTTTTGTGTTAAATGTAGATTCAAGCATTTCTAGTGACCTGAGGTTGGACAAAGCCATATCTGAGTCAAAAAGACTAGTCATTGGTACGATTAGAGCCCCTAAAAATCATTCTAAAGAACAAGAACTTCTCTCTCCCAAGCAATGCAGAATCCCATTCATCACCTATACTCACTCAATTTGGGCTGTTACACATGTATTCCATGCCACCTGACATGCATGTTTAAAATTTTTGAGTCTTATAGTTTCATGAAGACGCATATTTTGGGTCCTTGTCCAGATTTTTGTGTTTTGCTGTGTCCAATACAAATTTCCAGTGTTGAAAGACATCAATTGCGACCATTTCCACAAATCTTAGTATTTGATTGATTCATACGATTGAGTCTGTGACTAGAATGCAGTTGGCTCTTAAGAAGCATCATTGTAAAGATTCCCCTATTGTCTCTGTAACTTTTCTTTTCTATATATTTACATTGATCTGCTTTATCTTTATTCTTTTTAGGAGAGAGATCCAAGTGAGGGTCCTGTCCCTCGCCTTGATACATGCTTGTGCCTGTTATTGTCTATTACGACACTTGCTGTTGCTAATATTATTGAGGAAGAGGAGTGTGAACTGATTGATGAAACCGAGCACAGCCCTACCAATCAAAGGAAACAAAAACAGGTTCTCGGAAAGCGTCGAATAGATTTAATTACCAGCTTGCAGTTATTGGGCAATCATGAGCACTTGTTGGCTCCCCCTCAGGCTGTTAGTTCAGTAGCCAATCAGGCTGCTGCCAAAGCAATAATGTTTGTTTCAGGCCTTCCAGTCGGTAATGGATACTATGAATCTATGAGTGTAAACGACATGCCCATGAACTGTTGTAAGTGATCAATACGTTTTAGCATTGGTATTTGATATTTTGATGGCTTTCAGTTTGGAGAGAAGAATATAGATGCACATTGATAAATATAACTGGGTGGTCCCTCGCATTTGTTTTAGTGCAAATCAACCTGATTGTTTATTTCTACATTCTTCCTGGATTTTTCTTTAGAAACAAAAAGATAAGGTGCACTATGCTGTTTGCATCACCTTGGTTGGACTGGATTCATGATGTCTTCTTATATTCTGTTTTTCCTTGCAGCTGGAAACATGCGACATCTAATTGTTGAGGCTTGTATTGCAAGGAATTTACTGGACACATCAGCATATTTCTGGCCAGGCTATGTTAATGCACGCTGCAACCAAGTTCCTCGGAATGTTTCTGGTCAACTGCCTGGTTGGTCATCACTGATGAAGGGGTCCCCTCTAACTCCACCATTGATCAATGCTTTGGTTGCCACTCCAGCTTCTAGGTATAATTCCAATCCCCTCTCTCTCTCATACCAACATTTGTTCGCTTTTGAGAGTTCCCCCGTGGGGGAGGGTGGGAACCGAGCTCAAGTGGTAGCATTTATTCTTTCGGCCTTCAAAAATTTACTGTCACTAGAAAGGAGATGATATGATGGTTAAAACCTACTATCCCAGTCCCAACCGTGCCTCTCCTAGAGAGATGTCTTTATGATCACAGCAGAACTTAAGCATACACAATGAGTCTAAGAATTGCCTTCCGCTCTTTATTTCGTTTAGAGCCACACACACATTATTCACGTTCATAATTAGCTGATCGCATTTGGTTTGACTAAGGCTTTGATATGCTGGGTGTGACGTTTCTCCTACATAAAAAGAAATAAAAAAAAAACTGGGTATGATGCTTCCCATAAAAGAATATGTGTACCATAACCAGTGAACACACACTTGTATATTCAAATGCATATGTTTCTTAGGAGTTCACATATATACACCCATATATATGTTTGAAGGTGGTAGCTGCTAACTAGTTATAAGTCCTGACTACAACCTGGTCTTCAGTTAAACTTTTTCTTTTTCTGGAAGCCATGTATATTAGATGCTCTTGTTTTGTGTAAATTTACCCACTTGGTAAGGCAACTGAATTTAAGCTCATGGATTTGATGCAAGCTTAGCAGAAATTGAGAAAGTATATGAGATTGCACTCAGTGGTTCTAAGGATGAGAAGATATCTGCTGCTACCATTCTATGTGGGGCATCTCTGTTTCGTGGTTGGAATGTACAGGTAATTTTGTAAGGTCATTTAGTTTGGCTTACTTCTACTTTCGTGCAAGGCAGACTACTTTTGTGCTTTATAATTTATTGCTTCCGAAGATTGTCCCTCTCCCCTCCTCTTAGAGAATCTCCATTTATTTTAGTTTGTTGTGATTTTATTCATTTGCAGGAGCACACCATTCTCTTTATCACGGTGTTGCTATCTCCTTCAGTCCCTGCAGATTACTCTGGAAGTGAAAGCCATTTGATTGACTGTGCTCCATTTCTGAATGTCCTTCTTGTCGGAATATCAACTGTGGATTGTGTTCAGATTTTCTCCTTACATGGCTTGGTAGGTTGCAGTTTAAAATTGTATAGTAACCTGGATATGTATATGGAGAGGAGGAATGTTTATCAATTAGGAGACCATATTCTTCATGTTACTGGTGGTAAAAATGGTAGCAGAGAGAAAAGAGTACTTACTACATTTCTTGATAATTGTTCGCCAAACACATCCAGGGACAACCAAACTCTGCTTCCTTACATTATAGCTACATACATGCAGGTGTGGAGCTATGCCTTTGGAGTGGCTGACCCCCTCCCCTGAAAAAACAAATTAAAAAAATAAAAACAAAAGAACAGACAAAAAAATATAGTGTTTATGCATCTCAATTCTTTTGTTATATCATTTTAATGAAAGTTTTAGTCATAAATTCATCTAGTTGTTGATAGATAATTATGGTTCTTTCCGAGGGTGAGGTGCACGGGACCGGGGTTTACTTTGCAGGGGTGGGTCTGAAGGGTCCTGCCTTGGAGAGGTTTCCCGACATAAAAAAAAAAAAAAGAAGATAATTATGGTTCTAGTTCTTTGCCAATAAATTAGACTGGTACAGCTAGTTTAGAAAGATATGCACCAAAAAGTGGATATCCATCTGTTTATTCATCAAAAACTGGATATCCATCTGTTAGTCCTATTGCCTTACCCCTGCAAGGCAAACTTCCTTCATCTGCCCCTGCATTTGCGCACACAAGTGAATAGAATTATAGAAGCTTTATCTAAACAGGACAGGATGACATATGTGGACCATACAAAGAAATAAATAACCCAATCCCTTCATGTTCTCTATGAACTGATGTTGTTTACCATTCATTGCTAGGTTCCATTGCTTGCAGGTGCATTGTTACCCATCTGTGAGGTTTTTGGGTCTCTACCGAATGTGTCATGGACCCTTACAACTGGGGAGGAACTATCTTGTCACACTGTTTTCTGCAATGCATTTACTCTTCTTCTGAAGTTATGGAGGTTTGATCATCCTCCCCTTGAGCATGTGATGGGAGATGCACCACCAGTGGGATCCCAAATGAGTCCCGAGTACATCTTATTGGTTCGGAACTTACGATTATCATCGTTTGGAAAATTACCCAGGGATCGGATGAAAACCAAAAGACTGTCTAAATTAATAACAGTTTCTTTAGAGCCTATATTCATGGATTCCTTTCCAAAATTAAAACTCTGGTACCGGCAGCATCAAGAATGTATTGCTTCCACCCTATCTGGTCTTGTACCTGGGACCCCTGTTCATCAGATTGTTGATGCACTCCTGAATATGATGTTCAGAAAAATGAATAGAGGTGGTCAGCCTTTGACTCCTACAACGTCAGGAAGCAGTAACTCATCGGCATCTGGAGTTCAAGATGCCTCTATTAGACTCGAAGTGCCTGCATGGGATATCCTTGAGGCAACTCCATTTGTGCTTGATGCTGCTCTTACAGCCTGTGCGCATGGAAGGCTCTCTCCTCGTGAACTTGCCACAGGTTATTCCCTGTTCTCTTAGAATCTTTAAATGTTTTAAAACATAAAAGCAGGCATCTATGCAGATGTGTGCAATACTAACGAGCCATAAAAAGAATTTCTCAAGGGCTTGGGAGGGATGGGGGGAAGTGTTTTCTTGATTGGTTAGAGTTTATCTGTTGCAATAACGAAAATCATAAATTAAATTTACAGGCAAAACAGTGGACCTGAATCTCTAAACCATTGACTGCCTAGTCTTGTCTTCAATGACTTTACCAATTAAAAGCCCCCCCCCCCAAAAAAAAAAAAAAACAATAGAATTTAAAAACAAAGTTTGGAAGGACCAAACCCTTGACTGCCTAATTTTGCCTTTCTCTTTGCGATATTGGAGAAAAGTTATATTCTGTTGTTAAATTTTTGATCAGCTTCCTTGAATATCAGGACTCAAAGATCTTGCTGATTTTCTTCCGGCAACTTTGGCTACCATTGCAAGCTACTTTTCAGCTGAAGTGACACGAGGCATATGGAAGCCAGCTTTTATGAATGGAACTGATTGGCCAAGCCCTGCTGCAAATTTATCCAATACTGAAAAACAGATTAAGAAAATTTTAGCTGCCACTGGTGTTGATGTCCCTAGCCTTGCCGTAGGTATTTCCTTGTTTATCTTTATCTGGATTATCATTCTTGTTGGTCAAATGCATGCCTAAGAAAATCTCCATGCACGCTGCCTCCATTGTGAAGTTCAAGTATTTTACCCCTGGTTACTTTCATCCAAGTTGGCACTTGGATCTGAACCTAATAATATATCATGTATTATGTGGTTTTTTATTTATTTAAATGGCAAACAGTTCATCAAAGATCAATAGATTATTGTAATATAGGTAAAAACCAATAATTATTGATGGACAATGATCTTCTCATGTTGATGATGCAGGAAAAAAGGATTTTTCTGAGCTTACATGCAATATAGAAACGTTTGACTAGAAATCTTGGGTTCCGTAAATCAATCTCTTGACATTAGAGCTCTACTGTTTTGTTTGCAGGTGGTAGTTCTCCGGCTTCACTTCCTTTACCCTTGGCTGCCCTAGTAAGCCTCACAATAACTTATAAACTTGATAGAGCAACTGAACGTTTCCTCACCATGGTTGGCCCGGCTTTGAATTCCCTTGGTGCTGGTTGCCCCTGGCCATGCATGCCCATCATATCCTCATTGTGGGCCCAGAAGGTAAAGCGTTGGAGTGACTTCCTTGTGTTTTCGGCTTCCGGTACTGTTTTCCACCATAGCAGTGATGCTGTTGTCCAGCTCCTTAAGAGCTGCTTCACATCCACTCTTGGGCTAAGTTCCTCCCACATTTGCAGCAATGGTGGGGTCGGTGCCCTTCTTGGTCATGGCTTTGGTTCTCACTTCTCTGGCGGAATCTCTCCAGTTGCTCCTGGAATTCTTTACTTAAGAGTGCATCGGTCTTTCAGAGACGTTATGTTCATGACAGAAGAAATTGTGTCTCTTCTAATGCTTTCTGTTAGGGAAATCGCAAGTGGTGGGTCACCTAGAGATAAGGTAGAGAAATTGAAGAAGACCAAGTATGGGATGAGATATGAGAAGGTTTCTCTTGCTGCTGCAATGACGCGTGTCAAGCTTGCGGCTTCACTTGGGGCTTCACTAGTTTGGATATCAGGTGGATCAAGTTTGGTTCAGTCTTTGATCAAGGAAACCCTACCTTCTTGGTTTCTCTCAGTCCATGGGCTAGGCCAGGAAGGTGGAGAATCTGGAGGTATGGTTGCGATGCTAGGAGGTTATGCACTTGCATATTTTGCAGTCCTTTGTGGAACATTTGCTTGGGGAGTAGACTCAGAGTTGCCAGCATCGAGACGACGGCCCAAGATACTCGGATGCCACTTAGAATTTCTTGCAAGTGCACTAGATGGGAAAATATCTCTTGGTTGTGATTGTGCCACATGGCAGGCATATGTATCAGGGTTTGTAAGCTTAATGGTGGCTTGTACACCAATGTGGGTGCTGGAGATCAATGTAGATGTGTTAAAGAGACTGAGCAAGGGATTAAGGCAGTGGAATGAGGAAGAATTGGCTCTGGCTCTGCTGGGACTTGGAGGGATAGATGCAATGGGTGCTGCAGCTGAATTGATTATTGAATGCAAGTTTTAATGGTGGCATAAGCAAAGCATGTTGCAAAAATGCCTGATAGACTTGAATATTTTGTATCCTTTATGCTACAGGTAGGGGCATTGATGTTTGAAAGATGCACTAGACTCCAGCATCCAATCCAATTATTATGTTCTTTTCTGTTCAATCATATGCCATGTAAATTCCATCTAGAAAAATAGATATCGTGCTTCTATACGTTGGAAGACCTTTTATGCTTATTTGGTTTATCTTGGCCCCAGAGAGAATGTAAAACAAAACTCATTGCATGATGCCCTTGCCAAGCATAAAGCTGTGTACATATCATGCGTTTTTTTTTTTAGTTTTTTATTTTTTTATTTTTTTTAAAGAAAAGAGGACGACACCTCCGCTTATTAAATTAATATATATATATATATAAATTAATATTTTATAGATAAATTTTATGCAAAAGTAATATTATACAAAATATTTTTTTTATATAAGTTTTATATATAATATATAATTATATGTGAAAGTTGTATATATAATATATATACTTATATATCATATATGAAATAATTTCATATTATAATTTATAATTTATAAATTATAACATAAAATGTTAATCTTAAATATGAATATTTGTAATTTGTTTGGTCATATGTTATTAATATAATTATATATAAGGTAATGTTATATAATTTATAAAATAAAAGTTTAGGTTGTGTTTGGATGTTGAAGTGAGTTGAGTTGAATTGAGTTGAGATGATAAAATATTGTTAGAATATTATTTTTTAATATTATTATTATTTTGAGATTTGAAAAAGTTAAATTGTTTATTATATTTTGTGTTGGAATTTGAAAAGTTGTAATGATGAGTTGAGAGGAGTACATCAACCAAACGAAGCCTTAATCTTAAAGATGAAAATTTAATTGATCATATGCTTTAAACATAAAAATATATATTAAATTATATTATATATAGTCTAATATATTATATAGTTATACTAATATATAAGTTTATAACTAATACTAATATATAATATAGACTAATAGTATAATATTAATACTATTATATAGTCTAATATATTATTTAGCTACATTAAATCACTATAAGTTTATAACTAATATTAAATTATTAATATATAACTATACTAATAATATAATATTAATACTATTATATAATCTAATATATTATATAGCTATACTAAATCACTATAAGTTTATTACTAATACTAATATATAACCATACTAATAGTATAATATTAATATGATTATATAGTCTAATATATTATATAGTTATACTAAATCAATATAAGTTTATAACTAATACTAATATAGTTATATTAATACTAATCACTATAACTAAATCACTGTAAGTTATTAAATGTATTACAAATATATATAAATTATAATTATCAATTTTTCAACCCATCAAAAAATCTTTTTAATTATCATTTGAAAATGAAAAATAGTACCTCATTTGGGAAACGGTGTCGTTTTCTCTCGAATAAATCCTAAAATCACTAATCCAACAACAAACTGCAAACGTCTCTACTTCTCTCTTGTCTCTGCCTCACTCTCTCATCTCTGTCTCTGTCTCTCTACAATTTGCCCCACTCAACCGGTTCGGTGCTGCCTCAATGCCTCTGCCTCACTCTCTCGTCTCTGTCTCTCTGCAATTTGCCTCACCTCTCGTCTCTCTTCCTTAACCTCACTCTCTCGTCCCTCAGCCTCACTCTCCGTCGCACATAACGAAATCGTAGCCTACCAGTGCTATCACGCCAAACCCTCGGCGTCACCTCACAGTAATTTGTTTTTGTGTTTTTTAAATTATTTTGAAATCTCAAATCTGGTAGATGGTTTTATTAGGATTTTTTAATCCAAAATTTAAGATTTTTGTGATTGGGTTTGGTTTATTAGGGTTTTGTGATTGGGTTTATGTTATTAGGGTTTTGTAAAGTTTATAACTTTGAAAAAATGGGATAATTGCATCTGGTTTGCCTCACATTTTCTGCATCTCCAATAACAAAAATATTAAAGGTTTGGTTTTGAAACCTTTATGAAACACAAAAAACATCTCTTAGCTTATGTGAACTGGGTGTCTATATATGTTGAGGTTGGTATTTGAATCATCATTTGGGGATTGATCATGTAGGCATAGGCAAGACCTTAGTAACTTACCTCAATCCTACGCATAGATTAGTAAGACGATGATTTATTCATTTTCTAGAAATGCCAGATCTTTTATGGTTATGTTTTTTCCCAGCATCCCAAATGTGTAAATATTTTTTATTTGAGCAACTCTTCTTGTGTCTAGTGTGATCATTAATAAAAAAAAGTGTGATCATTAATAAAAAAAGCAAAAAATCATCTATAAAGCATAAAAGCAAATCTGACTTGCTTTTACTTCTTTATGGTTAAATTACGTTTCAACCCCTTTTTTTTTTTTGCAAAAGTGAATACTTTATTCTTTTGAAGACCTTATTATTTCTTGATCTTGAACTCAAAATCATGACAAAAAGTGATTGCTTACAAGATTTGGGCTTGATTTCACTTGAATTTGTTTTTGTTTGGATTACTGTAGTAAATTGCAAAAGATTTTATTTAAACATTCTGATTATTATTTTAATAGATTTAGATAAAATATAACTATTCACTAAGTTATAATTCGAAAATAAGATATATTAAGAATATTTAAATAATAATATTATTAGTTCTATATATTTAAATTATTTTCTACAATATACTCAATTAGTGACACGTCTTTTCACTATATAATTATCACTGATCCCTTCAACATCCCATAAACTACTAAGGATTCGTTTGTTTTCAGAGATGAGATAAGATTAAAGTTAAAAAATTGAATAAAGTAATGTTAAAATATATTTTTTAATATTATTTTTATTTTAGAATTTGAAAAAATTAAATTGTTTATTTTATTTTATATTAAAAGTTGAAAAAATTATAATAATTAGATGAGATATTTTCTGAAAATAAATGAATCCTAAATTAGTTCAGAAAAACATCCCTTCTTCTATCACTTGATGCTTGGTTGGCCCACGTGTACGAAATAACTGCACACAATATGCTTGGTTATAATATATTTGACTATATCATATTTTATTTTAGTGAAAGTAATTTTTCAATGATTAAGCTATACAGTAGATTTGACAATACAAATGGTATAGAAAAACATGAAAGTAATGCAAGTAACGAAACATATATTAAAAAGTATACAAAATATACTTTCTACTTTTTATCTATTTTCTATTTTTTACTTTATTTAAAATGAATAAAATATATTAAAAAGTATAATATTTAAATCATATATGATATATTATAAAAATTAATATGTAAAATAGAAAAAATAGATTTTAGTTATGTATTTTAAAGGGTAGGATGAAGAATCCATTGGGAATATAGATGGTACTGTAAAATTCATCACCAAAATTCACATTTTCTGTTTTATATATTGATTTTTATAATATATCATATATCATTTAAATGTTATACTTTTTAATATATTTTATTCATTTCAAATAAAGAAATGAATATAGAATAAAAAGTAGAGAGATAAATGAATTAAATATTTATACAAGTGTAAATAGTATTTCATAGATGTAGAGATGGTACTGTAGCAAACTCAATATTAGTTATAAAATATATAATCCATTGGAGGAGCTATATTTAACTATTTCTTCAAATTTTACAAAAATATGAGTTTTATATAATCCTTTGGGAATGCTCTTATAAGAACTACTATCACATAAAAGTCTTAACATTTTTAAGTTTTAAAACATATACTCAGATTAAAAAATAAATTATTCTAAAAAAAAAAATTAAAAGATGATTTCCATTTTTTCAAATTAGCCGTATATATTTTTTCCTTTTTTTTTTATAGGAATAATTTTTACTTTTTAAGAAAAAGACTAACGGGATGTTTGGAAACAATTTTCATATAATTTATCTCATCTCATTCCATTTCATTTTCTTTTCAAACATATTCAAGCACAAAACTTTTAAACTAATCATTAATTTTTCTAAATTCTCAAATAAAAAATAAAAAATAATTCAACTTTTTTAATTCTCAAAATAAAAATTATATTAAAAAATTACATTCTAACAATATTTTAACTTTATAATATTTCCAAAACCCATTAAATACTTAATTCAAACTATCTCACTGCTATTCACAAACTATTTTACTATTATTCATAAAATTTTTTATCTCATTTCATTCTCCAAACATCTCTTAAAGGGTCCAAGTACTGCCCAATATTTGGCCACCACATATCGCCCCCACTTGGCCATGCATGGGGTGGCCTAATCTTGGGGGGCTAATACATTCTCTGCCTATTGGACACAATGCCTTCTTTACATTTATTTTTTATATATTTTTTTCTTTATGGTTTTAAAAAGATTAATTCTTTTAAAATAAGTTTGCTTATCTCAAATCTTAAAAATTATTATTTTAAAAAAGAAAAAATCTTAAAAGTTATTGCGTTGACATTAATATATGAGAAATATTAAAAAATTTGAGAATATTTTAAATTTAATGATAGTTATAAAATATTTAAATGATACAAAAAAATATATAAAGTGATATATGATATATTTTAAAAATTATTAACTAAAATAGAAAAAAATGAGTTTTGATGACATATGATGAAGAAAATAGTGTTCTTGAAAAATGATTGGATTGAAAATGAAAACAAGATTTATATTTTGGTTGAAAATTGAATTTTACTTTACATGTTTGGACACAAAAAACTTTTCTGTAAATCTCGATCAAACGGTAAGGATGGAGTAGACTATAGTGTCCTGACAAGGAAGGGAAGTACAATCAACGAACACTATCACTTCCATGTTCTCCTATCTCTGTCACTCCTTAGCCGCGCTTGGCTGGGACTACCCAAACTGTTCACGCATTCTTTATCTTCCTTTCAATTTTAGCTTCTGACACTCGGAGATTCTGATGATGTAAGTTTCACTACCTTTGTCCCTTGGTTGTGCTTGAATGTTTATTTTTGGTAAATGTGTAAATTCAAATCGAAAAATTAAAAAATCGGCTTGGACCGGACCGAACTGGTTTTATCGGTTTTGAACCGGTCCGGTCCGGAACCGATTTTTAAAATGTAAAAATTGGTCGGTTTCGATTTCGAAATTTTTTGGCCCAAACCGAACTGGACCGGACCGGTGATTAAAAAAAAATAAAAAATAATATTTTTATATATAAGTTTTATACAAAATATTTTTTATATATATTAAATATTAATATATATAAGTTTTATATATAATGTATAAATATAAAATTTTATGTGAAATTTTATATATAATATATATATTTATATATGAAATAATTTCTTAATATAATTTATAAATTATTACATAAAATGTTAATACTAAATCACTAAAAGTTTATAACTAATATTAATATATAATCTATAACTATACCAATAGTCTAATATTAATACTAATATATAGTCTAATATATTAATAAAAGTATAAAACAGTTTTTTTAAATCAAATTTTTTTTTTATAAACAAATTTTTAATGACAAATTGTGAAATTTACATTTAAAAAAAACTGAAAAACCGGACCGGACCGGATCGGAAATCGGTAACACCAGAAGTACCGGTTTAGAAGAGTAACCGGTGCGTAATCGGTTTTGAAAAATACAAAACTAGTACATACCGGTTCGATCCTAAATTTTATCCAAAACCAGACCGGACCGATTACACTCCTAATTCTTGATCTTCGGCTTTTGGGTATCAATTTTTCGATGATCTGAAGTATTTGTTCTACGTAAGGGTGTAAATTTGAACCGAAAAACTATAAAATCGGTCCGGACCGATTTTTGAAACGGTCCAGACCGGGATCGGTTCTTGTAACCGTAAAACTGGCAGGACCCGGTCCAGTCCTAGTTCCATGGTTTCCAAGACCGGACTGGCCCAGTTGGAAAAAAAACTATTATATATATATATATAAGATAATGTTATTATATTTTATAGAATAAAAATTTAATCTTAAATATGAAAATTTAATTTATCATATGCTTTAAATATAAAATATATATTTAAATTATTAATAACATTTTATTTATAGTTACACTAATATATAACTAATTATACTGATATATAATATATAGCTAAATAATCACTATACTAAATAATCACATATAAAATAATGATATAGTAATTAGTTAATACTAATTACTAATACTAAATTACTATACTAATACTATCACTATAATAAATTACTATATTAATACTATCATTATAATACTATCAATAATATAGTTATAATAAATTAAACTCACTATAACAATTAACAAATACTAATATAACAATTGACAAACTCATTATATCTATAGTTATAAACTAATATATTACGAAAACCAGTACTATAAACATAATAATTATCTATCATAAAATATGTATATCAAAGTTAAACAATAAGGAAAATAACAATATAAAAGGTAAAATAAAATATAACAATATAATCACCAATGACTCTGATACCAAAGGCGTAAATCTCAAGTAGTAAATAGATAGTAATAATATTATACTTATAAAAATAATTTTATAATTTAATGTATTAATTAAATTACGTTAATTTATAAATTTATTTTTATAAAATTGAAGATATAATAGATTAATATTATACTAAATCACTATAACTAATACTATACTATAATATTAGATATAAATCACTATAATTTTTTTTAATAGGTTAAATCACTATAACAAAATATATATAACTATATATAGTATTTGTATTTGTATAGTATATAGTATTATTATTATAGTATCACTAAGTATAATATAAAGTTAGCATTATAATATATACTATACTATATATTATATATGAGAAATGATATTTGCAGTTGTGAGCGTGCAGTCGCCGTGCAGTCGCTTTGAAAAAAGTGAATAAATAAGGGACCCACCTGAAAAGAAATTAATTTTTTAATAGTGGACCCCACTCTTTTTCAAAGTGACTGCACGGCGTTTGCGCATTCCACGACTGTATGTAGCATTACTCATTATATATATATATTATGCATATAGAATAAATTTTAGTCCCAAAGGCCAAACGGCGTCGTTTAATGGGGCTTAGTTATATCCCCCTCCCGAGTCCCCGCTCGACCATTCTGCTCTGCCTCTCGAGTCCCTGAGTACCCGCTGCCGTTTCTCACACTCAGCCCCTCTCTCACGCCGTCAACAGCCCCTCGCCGTCGACACTGGTGGTCCGTTCTGTTCTCCTCCGCCCCCCCTCTCCCCGCTCGACCATCTCTGCTCTGCCTCTCGAGTCGCCGAGTCCCCGCAGCCGTCTCTTACTCTCAGCCACTCTCTCACGCCGTCAACAGCCCCTGGCCGTCGACACTGTTGGTCCGTTCTGTTATCCTCCGCTTCCAGTTGTTCCCGAGGCTACAGAATCACAGATATTGTTTTCCCCTCTCTCGGCTAGCTAATCGGTATGTGAACATTTATATGCTTTTTAATTTTCAAAATCTTACATTTGCTTCATGAATCATTACAATGTTTCAATTCATTGCTAATTGATTCATTTCATTTAGGGTTTTTATCGAATTTACAGATTTGAGATTTAGGGTTTTTTACAGATTTTGAAATCTGATTAGCGTTTATATTTTATAGTTTTTTTTGTATAGCTCCCATCAAGCTGAATCTGTATTTTATAATTGTGGAAGGTATAATTTTATATTTTATATTTTAGGATTTAGGGTTTATATATGTTGTATAGCTGGATCGAGGATGAACATGTATAGTTCCCGATCCACCTGAAAATAGCTTGATTTCTTTCCTTTTTGTTTTTGTGGGTAATTTTGTTTGTTTGTTCATATATATCTGTAAGTAGATTTGAACTTGATAAATTTTTTTGGGTTGCATGGATGTCAATAAGTGATTCTACTGGTTTGGTTTCTTGTGTGTTCTGTGTTTTCTTGAATCATTACAATGTTTTCTTGCATTGTGTGTATTCTCCATTTGAATTTTCTGCTATTGCATTGATGATTTTTCTTTCTCTATTAATCTTTATTCTGTGTGTATTGATATAAGGAACCCAGAAGCTTTTTCTCTTGTGCTATGTAACGAGAGGCAGGGTACTTTGCCATTCTGGCTTGTCGTTGCAATTCATGTACTTGAGATTCCTTTATACTCTTGTGCTATGTAACGAGAGGCAGGGTACTTTGCCATTCTGGCTTGTCGTTGCAATTCATGTACTTGAGATTCCTTTATATCAATTTATTTGGTGTCCATTGAACTTATAAAAAAAGTCAGTTTTGGTTGATCCCTCTTTTTTTTTTTGTGTATTTTTTG
Organism: Juglans regia; assembly: GCF_001411555.2. NCBI lineage: Eukaryota > Viridiplantae > Streptophyta > Magnoliopsida > Fagales > Juglandaceae > Juglans > Juglans regia. Next base: position 12,734,124 of record NC_049908.1, read on the forward strand.
TGAACTTGCATCAATATGTGCATAACTGCATATTGTAAAAACTTTAATGAGCTTCTGATTTAGGGTTTATTTTGTTGTCACAGTTTTTTTTTTATTAATATATATCAGATTTTATATTTTTATAGCAGACTTTTCTATAGCAGTTTTTTTGTTATAGCAGATTTTTGATGGCAGCAGATTTTTTACATGGGAGCAGTTTTTTTATGGCAGAATTTTTTTTATGGTAGATGATTAAAACCGAAAAACTGGACTGGAACCGGTAAAACCGGAAGTACCGGTTTTACTTCCGGTTTAGGGCGGTAACCGGTGCATAATCGGTTTTTGAAAATGCAAAACTAGTATTTGTTCTGCGCTTTAGCTTTTTTGGGCAAATTTCAACTGGGTATAATATAATTTATGTGTTTGTGAGCTTCTGATGGACTTGTTACTGATTGGATTGTCATAATTCTATTTATGACCAGTGAACAGCCTTTAGGCATTCTCAGTGGGTTGCCTATTTTTTTTTCCTCTATTATTCTTTTCAGAAATTAAATATCATATCTTGTGAAGTCACTTCAGTCATTTAAATTCCATTGATTCTGTGTAAAGTTCTTGAGGTATGATTTTAATCCCATCTTGCATTCGTATAATTCTAGTTTTCTTCTCTTTGGTTGAAGCTTTGCTGTGATGGTCCATTTAAATTCTCATGCATTTAATTTTAGTTGTCTTGGTTTGGATTTTTTTTCTCTGTACGTTTTTTTCTAGACTTGAGATTTGATGATGGCACTGTTCGTGGCCAACTTAAAATGGATTTCTCGTCAGTTTCTGGGGTGTTTAGAACATTGGATTAGATCATTGCATTTTATGTTAAGTTTAAAATGACTACTTTGAGTGTTATGGTAGCAGATAATCAAGTCTACAATGTTTGGATTATAATTTTTATCATGGAAACAATTTTGACAACATCCTATACGTCCAACTTGTGCTTCACTTTACCTATATGCGAAGTTTACTTCTGTTACTACCTGTAATTTTTCTCCAGCATCACTGATTAAGTATGGCCCTGCAGGTAAGCCATTCAAATCAAACATGATTTCTTCTGTCTGTTTCTTTCTATATCCTAACATTGTGGAAATTGGACACCATATTAATATTTGAGAAATGATATTTGCAGTCGTGGAGTGCACAAACATCACGCAATCTCTTTGAGAAAAATGAGTAAATACGAGACTCACATGAAAAAAAATAATTTTTTAATAGTGTTCAAAGCGATTGCGCTGTGTCTGCGCACTCTATGACTGTATGTAGCATTGTTCTTAATATTTTGCTTTGATCCATGTATTTGATGCTAATTTCTTTCCTTTTTTTAACAGAACAATGTTTGAGATCTAGGGGGATAATCTCCTTGTCGCTTGCAGACGATCTTATCCTGCCTTTTGGTTTGGGATTATTTGCTTTTTGGACAATAGATGGCAACTCTTTCACCATCACTTGCAATACGCCCCTGCTGTCTAACTTGTGGAGCCAGTCAATGTTCGAAATCATCCCTTGCCTATCATTACATATATAGAAACCAAATCAGATGTGGCATTGAAAACACAGATTTGGAAAGAAAGCTAATATGTGGAGAAGTTGCTAAAACTTCTTACCGGCATCTTAATTCGAAAGTTTATGCTACGTCACGAGTTTTTATCAAGGAAACAGAACAGAGAGTCACAACAATAACAGAAGTTGAAGATATGTTGAAGTCATTAACTTATTTATTTTGGACAGAAATTGGTGGTCAAGTGAAAGTTTCTGTTAGAAAGAAAAATGTCAAATATGCTGTGTATGTTGAAGTTTCATCATTGCAACTACATGGCAGTGATGATAGACTGTTATTGAGTTGGGGTATATACAGAGATGATTCATCATGTTTCATGCATCTGGATGCTCAAAGTTCGACGCCAGATGGGAGAGCCACAACCAGGGAAACCCCATTCATACAAAACACCAAGGGAAGGTTTGTGCTTGAGTTGGATTTTGAAGAAAAAAAAATTCCCTTCTATCTCTCATTTTTGTTAAAATCGTCATTAGGTTCTGATCCAAGTGGCTCAGAAATTAGAAGTCATAGGAAGACAAACTTCTGTGTGCCGGTTGGTTTTGGCAGCGGTTATCCAGCTCCTTTGGGTCTCACCTTTTCACCTGATGGTTCCATGAACTTTTCAATATTTTCAAGAAATGCAGAGAGTGTGGTATTATGCTTGTATGATGATATGACCATAGATGAACCCACTTTAGAGCTTGATCTTGATCCATACACCAATCGATCAGGTGATGTCTGGCATGCCTCACTCGAGAGTGCATGGACCTTTATGAGCTATGGTTATCGATGCAAAGGGGCTCTTACTCAGAGAAATAAAGTTAACGCTGATGCTGGGGAAATCCTTCTAGATCCATATGCTAAGATCATTGGGAATTCAATTCCTAGTAATCGTGGATCTGGGTATCTTGGACGATTATGCAAGGAACCTGCTTTTGATTGGGGAGATGATGTCCATCCTAACTTACCGATGGAAAAACTAGCGGTTTATCGTTTAAATGTGAGACACTTTACTGAGCACAAGTCTAGTCAGCTACCTAAAGATGTGGCAGGGACCTTTTCTGGTCTGACTGAGAAGCTGCAGCATTTTAAAGATCTCAGCATGAATGCTGTTTTATTGGAGCCAATTTTCTCATTCCATGAACAAAATGGACCATATTTTCCTTGTCATTTCTTCTCACCAACAAACCAATATGGACCTTCTGGGGACTCTATGTCTACTATCAATTCAATGAAGGAGATGGTGAAAAAATTGCATGCCAATGGAATAGAGGTTTTATTGGAAGTTGCTTTCACTCATACTGCTGTGGGAGGAGCACTGCAGGGTATTGATGATTTATCGTATTATTATTCTAATGGAGTTGGGGATTCAGAAGCAACCAATTCTCTAAATTGTAACTACCCCATTGTGCAACAATTGATTTTGGATAGTCTACGCTATTGGGTGACTGAGTTTCATGTTGATGGATTTTGTTTTATAAATGCTTCATCTCTGATGAGAGGGTTTCATGGAGAGCACTTGTCTCGCCCTCCTTTGGTTGAAGCAATAGCTTTTGACCCTTTTCTCTCAAAAATCAAGATCATTGCAGATTGCTGGGATCCCCATGACATGCTACCAAAGGAAACTCGTTTTCCACATTGGAAAAAATGGGCAGAAATCAATACAAAGTTTTGTAATGATGTGAGAAATTTTTGGAGGGGCGAGGGTCTTCTGAGTAGCCTGGCAACACGGCTTTGTGGGAGTGGGGACACCTTTTCAGACGGGCGAGGCCCATCATTCTCTTTTAATTTTACTGCTAGAAGTTTTGGACTCACTCTTGTGGACCTGGTCAGCTTCAGTAATACTGATGCATTAGCTTCACACTTAAGTTGGAACTGTGGGGAAGAAGGGCCTACGGACAACACCGCCGTCCTTGAAATGCGACTTAAACAAATACGTAATTTTCTATTTGTCTTATATATTTCATTGGGTGTCCCTATACTGAACATGGGAGACGAGTGTGGCCAATCTTCTGGTGGTTCCCTTGCATATGTTGATAGACAACCTTTCGATTGGAATGCTTTAAGAACAGGTTTTGGTATTCAAACTACGCAATTCATCTCATTTTTGAATTCACTCAGAACGAGGCGAAGTGACCTACTTCAGAAAAGGAGCTTCTTGAAAGAAGAAAATATTGACTGGCATGGAAATGACCAATCTCCACCTAGCTGGGAAGATCCATCCTGCAAATTTCTGGCTGTGACATTGAAGGCTGACAAAGTGGAGTGCCCCTTGAACTCCGAATCTTCACATCTAAGGGGGGATTTATTTATTGCTTTCAATGCAGCTGATCATTCAGAGAGTGTTATTCTACCCGAGCCTCCAGAAGGGATGTCATGGCGGCGTTTAGTTGACACAGCTCTTCCATTCCCAGGGTTTTTCTCAATCAATGGTGAACCCATTCCTGAGCAGATGGAGGGACTAGCTGCTTATGAGATGAAGTCTCACAGTTCTGCTCTATTTGAAGCTGGCAGCCCAAGTAACCAAACCACTCCCTCTTTCAAAATGCAAAGTTGAGCTTCATCAAATGGCATATGGAGAACACATACACTAAGAGAGAGATATTAATTAGTTTTAATATGGTTAATTTCTGTAGATGGGTTTTGGACCTGCTTTCTTCTCCTTATATGCTTTGTAAATCATTTAAAATTGTACTTTTGTATGTATGTATGTATGTATATATATATATATATTTATATATGTAAGGACAGAGATCATAAGGTTTGTGTGGTATAACATTTTTTTGTTCTTTCTTAAAATGTTTGCGATTTGTGATTTATAATTAAAAGATACAAATCAAGGTAAGATATTATAAGTGGATTGTGGATGCAGATAAACATGAAAGTATCAACATATAATACACATTCAATGATCACATATCATCATCCAAAAGATAAAACAAATTTACAATGAATGTGAGAGAAACTTTCTACATTCAAATACAAAACGCTTCTGAAAAACTCCATACTTCTATAAGAGTGAGTGAGAGAGAGACCATTAGTAATAATAACGATAAGATACCTTTATCCACTGCGTATTTACTTAGGTCCCGTTTGGATTCAAAAAGTATCTCATCTCATCATTATATTTTTTTCAAATTTCCACACAATGTTGCTAATTTTTTTCACTAAATTAACTTCGACAATGTGATGATCAGAAGTCCCTTTGGATGAAAATACTGTATATGATCCAGGAACAAACTTGTATGGTGAATTCTGGAATGCCAATACATAATCAACCTGAGTTCCATACTTGCATGTTCCTTGCACACTTGCACATCAAACCATAACTCATCAATGGGATTAATGAGAACGAGATTACGACAATATCAGTAAAAACTTGACCAGAGGAAGTCCCAACGGATTTCCCTGACAACCTAACATTCTTCAACGTGGACTGCCGATCAAGAAACGTCTCAGAACAGACTGGTCCTGCCATCAACCTCGACGGGACAACGATAGTCAGCATGCAAAAACCCTAGGCGATGCTCCTCTTTCCCCTTTCCAGGAGCTTGTGAACCAGCATTTGATAGTCAAGACGTACGTGTAGGATATGCGTTTGACTAATCACTTGAGTCAGTTTATAAACAGAGATTTTATCTATAGTTTTGAACATGCAAGCGAATGTGAAAACGAAATTATTAGTGACATCCGTTGCTAGAATAAAACAATAATCTTATTGAATATATTGATGAATTTACACAGGTTTTCGACAGCCATTGCTTACTAAAGGGCATTCTGATCTACAACACTTAGCTTTATTATCATGTTATTGTACAAACAAAGGGGATATATATATATATAAGCTCCATGTAACTCAATCATCAAGTAAAATTCTTCACTTGATCCCGACCACTCCAATATGGCAAATAAAGGCCCTAAAAATACCTAAATTCAAGTGCAAAAAGCCAAAATCCTTGAACATTTCCACCCACCCCATGACTTGTTTAAGCTGCGTTAATGGCTGCTTGGATCTGTTCCAGAGTTCTGCCCTTTGTCTCAGGTACCACTGTGACCACAAACACTATAGCCAGTGCATTGATTGCGCCATAAAGAATAAAGGTACCTGAAAACAAGTGATACAAGAAGTCAAAGTGGAGGTAAGTGTTTTCTGGGTTCTTCTTGTTAGGCTATAAGGTTAAGGTTAGTGAATTTAATTATTGAACTTATTCTTTAACCTTCTTTTAATTTGTGGGTTAATTCTCTCCTAATAATTAAATTGCTAGTACTATTTAGTCGAGTACTTGAGGTGGAAACTGAAGGGTTTTTTTCATTGAAAGTAGAGGAAAGGTTGAGAAACCAAAGAGTTTATATCACAGGAGATGAAAAATTTTGTTTTTTCAGCAAAAAGTTGAAAACCGAAAGATTTTCTTACACAAAAGAATGAATAAATAGTAAAATTTATAAAAATGTTTGATGATATGGCTCATTCTTCTGTGAAGACATTTTGGTTTTTAAATTGGTAAAATAGATGTTAGACATTTATTAGTTGAAATGAGAATAAGAAAGATCAAGAAGAAATGAACGAAAAGAAAGAGAAAAAGAAAGAAAAGAAAATGAGAAGAAGCTTTACCATAGGAGCTCCAGCTCATGAGAAAGTTGAAAGTGTAGGAACATAGCCATGCTCCAAACCAGTTGACTTGGGTAGCAAGGCTTCCACCCCTCCCTTTAATATTGATAGGAAAAATCTGCAACAAAAAGCATTTTTCATATTGGTGGCATGACCAAATCTTAGTTAACAATGGTATTAATTTTGCCGATCGATACTAATTACCTCTGACATCACAACCCAAGGAACTGCACCCATTCCTGCAGAAAAGGATCCTATGTACAGCTGACATCAATGAATAATTGTTAAACAACACACGGGGGAAAGAAAATAAAAGAAAGAAAAGATTGAACTGATAATCTTTTGCTGATACCAATCTGAGTGCATAAACTGATCTAGAAGATCAGTTGATATTACCAGCTCTATCTATGAAAGCTGCTCGAAGACCAGTAACCACAACCTACAGAAAGGAAATCATGTAGGGATATTTCCATTAGAAAAGAGATATCACAGATTTACAAGGAACTGGTGAAATTGAGAGAGAATTGGTAACCTGTAGACATGCATAGTTCCAATGCTTGAAGAAAAGCCTGGGAGATCTCAAATACTGTAGTTAGATTGTAATTATAGAACTAGTTCACATTTCAATTATCTGCTTAAAATTGTTGTATTTAGTTTAATATGATGAAAGAGATGCAAATAGAGGGAAGAATGTTGTCAAAATGGTAAATTTTTCCCATGTTGGGGATTCTACCAAGAGTTTTGCATCCTTATCCTTGTCAAAGGAATCTTCATGGATGTCTCGTACCTGCTGACTCAAAAATTTCTCCAGTGTAACAGCAGATTCCATGGATTCCTCCAAATTGTTGACATACCATCAACCCAACTCCTATCTGTCCATGGTTGATATAAAGATAACTTAGATAATGGATCGTTCCAGAAAGAGTTAATTGAAAAGTGAAGATACAGGAACAAACACCGAGGAGTAGAATCTTTTTATAGAGAGAAACACTTACAATCACTGAGCGCGAGTATCTTCTTTGAAACAATTCCAGAAATGTGAGTTTTGGGAGTAGTTCGAGAGTTGCTATATAATCCTGTCAGGCATGATATCGTTCTGTGAATGCTTTGATTTATTGTCGTTGTGGATTGGAATGTATATTTCAGAAATCAGAAATTAGAACCTGAATTTCAACTGCCTCCTGAGAAATATCAACATCCTTGCCACGAAGTTTCTGAAGTGCAGCTTCAAACTCTTTTTCACGCCCTTTCTTTACCTAAATTATAATGGGGGTCATTTTCTATGTGTGCATTCTTTTCAAGATTATATCATTTGAGAAAAGCTCATGAAAAATTAATAGTATTTTCTCGTGTATTTCTTTGTGTGTATACAAAGTATATAAATGTTTTATGAATTCATGTACATCTTCATATATGAACTTCTTTCATCAATATTCTTACCAACCATCTGGGAGACTCTGGAATAAGAAAGAGACCCAAAAGTAGAACAACGATGGGAATGAGACCTGCAAGTACCTCACAAGTGAGCTTTGTCTATCATACTATCCCTCATTTGTATGTGTCTTCTAAGATATATCACAATATTATTTGTTGCAAGGATTATGCCAATCTCACTGTCCTTTTCGCAATATAAGTGTGACCAAGCAACAAAATTTCACCTGTTAATGCTAAAGCCCTCCATGTTAGTATTGTCCCAATAATGAAGGCAAGAGACACTCCAGCACAGATCATGAACTGTGGATTAAGGGGACAAATATCAGAAATCAATAATTAAGGAAGGAGGAATCCTTAGACCGACTTGATTTGGTTTGGTTGTCTCAAAAAATAGAATTGTTACTGGCTAAGGAGATCAGGTAGATGACTGTCATGGCTACTCTTAGTGTCGTCCTGGATAATAGAAAGCAGTTTTGAGCTTTATAGGTTATTATTATCAGGAGATCATGGTTTTGGGAATTAGCTAATTTCTGGCATACTCTCTCTCTCTCTCTCTCTCTGTGGTATTTGTTTTTCCTGATCCTAGCAACAACCATTATCAGTTTGTTAATATAATTTATTTGTGTGTGACAAGCATCAGGTTTACTCTTTGCTTATGAATTTCTGCTGTGCAGATTCTCTGGTACATCTTTTGAAATATGATGATCAGAAGCCATGCTGGCATTAGAAAACCTGGTCTTTTGCTTGTACACTCAGACCTACCTGTTCTGACTCTTCTTAAACCCAAGGTAACTTCTTTATCAACTCTCAAGGTTCCAGGTAACCACAGGAGAAGAGTAGGGTTGGTTACAAGATTTCAGTACTCTGTTGCTGAGAACATTTGCATCTAGTTCTGTGGATTCGTCACATGCAAGGTACTGCCTGTTGGGGTCGGAAACAAGGAGGTCCCTCATCCCTATATAGTCGTCCTAGTTTATCAGAAATGAAGAATGAGAGAATAGCAAATCATGCCAGGGTTTATGAGTTCTTGCGAGGAATTGGCATTATTCCTGATGAGCTTGACGGGTTGGAGCTTCCTGTGACAGCTGAGGTTATGAGGGAACGTGTAGATTTTCTTCACAAATTAGGGCTTACCATCGAAGACATCAACAACTATCTGCTTATTCTTGGTTGCAGTGTAAAGAAAAATATGATTCCTGTTCTTGATTACCTTGGAAAATTGGGTGTCAGGAAATCCAGTTTCACTGAGTTCTTGAGAAGATACCCTCAGGTTCTCCATGCTAGTGTTGTTGTGACCTTGCTCCAGTGGTCAAGTATCTTCAAGGGATGGATATCAAGCCTAACGATATTCCTCGAGTTCTTGAGAGATATCCCGAAGTGTTGGGATTCGAGCTTGAAGGGACCATGAGCACATCGGTGGCTTATTTGGTTGGAATTGGAGTTGCAAGAAGAGAAATTGGAGGGGTTTTAACCAGATACCCTGACATTTTAGCCTTTTAGGCATGCGAGTAGGCAGGATGATCAAACCTTTTGTGGAGTATCTGGAAGGCTTGGGCATTCCAAGATTAGCTGTAGCTAGACTGATAGAGAAGTGGCCTCACATCACGGGGTTTGGGTTGGAGGAGAGGGTAAAACCAAATGTGGAATCCCTTTTAGAGTTCAACGTTAGAGAAGCATTACTTCCTTCTGTAGTAGCACAGTATCCTGAGATTATAGGACTTGAGTTGAAACCGAAGCTTTTCAGTCAACAGAGTTTGCTTAATTCAGTCATTATTATTGGTCCTGAGGATTTCGGCCGAGTTCTTGAGAAGATGCCCCAGGTTGTTAGCCTCAGTAATGCAACTGTGATAAAGCATGTATATTTTCTAAAGATTTGTGGATTCTCCTTGGAACAAGTGAGGACGATGGTTGTCGGGTGTCCCCAACTGCTTGCTTTGAATCTTGATATCATGAAACTGAATTTTGATTACTACCAAATGGAGATGAAAAGGCCTTTGGATGACTTGGTTATGTTCCCTGCATTCTTTACATATGGTCTGGAGTCTACCATAAAAGCAAGACACAGAGTGGTTGCGAAGAAGGGGTTAAAATGTTCTCTTGCATGGCTTCTTAATTGCTCTGATGTGAAGTTTGATGAACGGATGACCTATGATACTATTGACATGGAGGAGATGGAAACAGAACAATCATTCGACATGAATACACTAATGGAACCAAGGAGTGATGAGTCAGCTTATGATTATGATGAGGACAGTGAGGATGACTATCTATAGAATCAGGAATCAGCTTCAGTTCATGGTATGCAGTGGAGAAATTGGCTTTCTCAATGTGGGTCTTCGTGTAGATGGTTTAAGTGCGATATTTGAATGGTATGCTTCTTTACTTGCATTTCTAGTTTCAACTTTTTTTTTTCTTAACCATGTATATAGATAGAGTGGACAGGAACTCATAATTGATCTAGTGAACTTTCAGTGCCCAAGAATTGATGATATGTTCTTTATACTTTGGTCAACATTGCTGTGAAAATAATAAAAAAGAAAGTAAGTTAAGTTATGTTCACAGATTGGGTAACAGAGGAGAGAAGAAAGAAGAGTGGGTAGTCTAGTGTTAAAAAGATATGAAAAAACAATCAATCAGTTGGTTGTTCAAGGGTAAATGAGTGCCACATGGAAAAGGTTTGATTTTGTTGAATGTGGGGGAAAGACGCTGCTGCGCCCAAAATACTTTTCAATGAACATCACAAACATGATGGGGAAAGACGTTGCTTTTTATATCGCTTTGCTTACTCTAGGACATGGATTTGGCGATGTATTTAGGTTCAGGTCTGCAGAACTTTACAAGCTATAATACAATGAATGCTACATTAATTTCTTCGCGTTTTTTCCTCCTAGAGTGAGGTGCATCTCCCGTTTAGAACAAGAGTCCTTCAAACGATTAGGTAGTGTTGTTCATGTAAAGAAACATCTCATAACTTGCAGTTGGGGTGCCCATTAGAATTTCTGGATTAGTTCAATCACTCAAGTGCTTTCAGAAATTGATGGATGGAAATAACCTTATTTAAGTTTTTTTCAGATTCTCCATACAGATAATGTCTACATAGTTTTCACTTGGTGGCCTTTTGTTCAAACTTCATAATACCATTGTCATATTATCTGTATTGTTGAAGACATGATGTTGTTCGGTCATAAATTAAATAATTAAATTTACTTTTTCTCATCGGTTTAAACTTTTGGGAAAAATTGGTGGTACTAATACCAAATTAGTGTAATGACCACTCTGATCCAAAGATTGGATTAACAACAACAAAAACAACCACCACCACACATGGCATTTATCAAGATTATGCACCCTATCATCCACATGTAGCCCATTAAACCATGCCTTGCAAATGCACATAGATATCCTCTTAGGTAAAATGCGGTGCCAAAACCACTCATTCCAAGGTAATGAATCTCCTTTCTTCCGAGTCGTCTCCCATGCCGAAGTAGTGGAAAAATTTCCATCTAGAGATGGATTCCAAACACACACGTCAGGCCCATCACGACCAATAAACCTGGTTAGAATAATTTCATCAGTAGCAGTCTGATCAACCCAGCAATCTTGAATACAAAGTTTTTTATTCTAAATTTCCGTCAACCCCATCGAAAGAGGCCCCGAAGCCAACCAACGGTCATACCAAAAAGAGGAATTGCCACCCCTCATTAGAACTTGAACATTATCCATCACCTATGGCACAGTAGATGAAACTGACCTCCAAAATCGAGAATCCGAGGGCCGCCGAACATATTGCATAATGTGACCATCTTTTAAGTATTTGGCTCTGAAAAAATCTGCCCACATACTCTTGGAAGTCAGAAGACGGAAAGCAAATTTCATGCGAAGAGAACGCTGAACTTCCTTAACACCACGCACTCCCAAATCCCCTTCCAGGGTTGGTTTACAAACTTTCGACTAGCCTTGCCAATGCACTTTTTTTTTTTCCATCCACTTCCCCCCATAAAAAATTAGCCAAAATGGAGTTAATACGGGAAAGAATAGCCATCGGAATATTAAGCACCGAAATAAGATGAATAGGCATACTAGACAAAACATGTCGAAGTAAGATCAACCGACCTCCTTGAGACAAAAGTTTCAATTTCCACCCAGCCACCTTGTTTCTAATTTTATCAACTAATGGCTCAAAAACTCGAGAAGTCAATCTTCCCGAAACTAAATGGGCACCCAAATAAGTCACCGGGAAATTTCCTTCCTTAAAACCCGTAAGCCGCAACAACCCATGCTTACAAGTTAGAGATATAAGCTTAGAAGGAAATAATGCCGATTTTTCTTTGCTTACTCGCTGACCGGACCATTTTTCATAAGTAGTAATCGTATCAACAAGGTTTCTAATAGATTTCTTCCCACCGTTAGCAAAAATCAATATATCATCGGCATACAACAAATGCAAGATCATGGGAGCCCCAACAGGGTGATGAAATTTACCAATCCGACCATCCTCAAAATTTTTCTTCAGCAATTTGGTCAGTACGTCCTCCATTATAATAAATGAATAGGGCGATAATGGATCCTCTTGTCGTAGGCCCCGAGAAGATTGGAAGAAACCTTTAAAAGTTCAATTCATCATCACAGAAAATCATGAAGATTTCACACATTCCCCAATTAAATTGCAAAATTTATTCGAGAAGCCAAAAGCATGAAGCACATTCAGGAGAAATCCCCAATCAACCCTGTCATACGCCTTGGACATATCAATCTTTATCGTCGCATTATCACCCAGAATCTTTTTATGCAAAGAGTGAACCCTTTCCGGAGCAAGAGTAATATTTTCAAAAATCCTCTTGCTTGGAACAAAAGCGCCTTGTTCATGAGAAACCAGCTTATGAATAACCCTTGTCAAACGAGAAACGATAATTTTGGAGAAAGCCTTATATGCCACAGAACACAGACTAATAGGTCTGAATTTATCAAAGCTCGAAGGATCAGGGATTTTCGAAATTAATACAATAAAAAAAGACGAATAAAACCTGGGTAATGGCGAGCCCCTAAAAAATTCTCTAGCCGCCTCAATAACATCTTCTTTTATAACATCCTAGCAGGACATAAAAAAAACCAGACCCAAATCCATCAAGCCCCGGGCTACTTTGTTTAGGAATGAAGAAAATAACATCTTTAAGTTCTTCCTCGGACAGCTCTAAACAAAGCATACTATTATCCTCATCAGAAATGGATTTATCAATGAGAATTGATAGATCCACATGCTCCACTTCCGTAGGCAACGTCAAAAACTCGTGAAAATATTGAGCAGCTTCAGAATGAACATCTTTAGCATTGTCCAGGATCCTACCATCCGAAAGACCCATACGAGAAATATACCCCTGTTTCCGTATCTGATTAATGACTGAGCGAAAAAACTTCGTATTCAGATCACCTTTCGTAATTCATTTTTTCTTGGCTATTTACCCACCTGAGTAGCCTCTCTTTTTTCCCAGGCATCAATCTCAATTTTAGTCACCAAATAATCAGTTTCAACCTCTTCCGAGTATCCCAATTGTAATTGATTATCCAGGAAATCCAGCCTTCCCTCAAGGGCTCTAATATTACCTTCAACACGCCCAAAAACATCTTTATTCCAACCTCGTAAGAGCAAGTTTCAATAGGGTCGAAGCTGAATCTTCCCTATGCCAAGCCTCCTTCACACAAAATAAAAAATTATCATGCGAACACCACATATTAAGAAACTGAAAAGGAACCGGCCCATATTTATAAAATGGTCGATCCAGAGAAACCACCATGGGGCAATGATCCAAGGACTTGCGACTCAAATAAGATAAATGTGATGACACAAATTGATCAGAGAAGGCATTATTAATGACCACTCTATCCAATTTCGCCCAATGTCTCATCACTCCGCCCTGCCCATTACACCATGACATAATTCTACCACCATCGAAAAGATCAAATAAACCACAGTGATCAAGCCATTCATTAAATTTAGACATGGATATCAATGGATGGGGGCTGCCACCAATTCTTTCTAAATTCGTGCGAATAGTATTGAAATCACCCAATACCATCCATGGTTTATCAGTAACCTGCCTCTCCTCCAATTCCTTCCATAAATCCCTTCTTTCCATGTAATTACAATTAGCATACACAAAGGTGACAAGAACCTGCATATTGATCAAGTTAAACCAACAAGTAATCGATTGAGAAGTACATAACAATACCTGAAACATTGAAGCCTCTTTCCAAAAAATCCACAACTTCCCACCTTGCTCTTCATTTGAACTGAAGCTATTAAAATTCAAGAACCTTCCCAGAGAAGCCATACGTTCTACTCCAACAAATGGCTCTACAATAGCCACCAAGTTAGCACCCTTCTTGTTGATTAACATCTTAAGCCTGCTCCTGGAACGACACAAACCTCTAATATTCCAGTAGAAAATTGTGTCCGTCATAAATTCAACTTTTGAGCTCGGGTGTGAACCCTTTGTGATTTCCTCACTACCTTGTCCTCCACCAAAATTATTTTTCCAGCAAATGGCACGTCCCCATTGGATTCATATACTTTTTCTTTCCCCATCATTAAAGAAATTTCTTCTTCCTCTTGAGCCGAAGTGTAACCAAGAGCCAGTTCCCCTTGACATGTAATTTGTTTTTTGTTTTTAATCGAAACGTGCATTTTGAATTTGGGATATAAAATCTCCCACCCCGTGTTCTCCCCCCACTCCCCCTGCGTTCTCTCTCCCCCTCCCCCCTCCCAGCTTGTTGTCATTCTCCACGGCTGCGCCGCTCCGCCCGATTAGTTGTGGTTCCGACATCATCACTGGTCATCTTCTACTTCCGCCGGCCAAAAGGTACTATTTTCTCTTTCTATTTTATCTTTCACTTTTTCTCTCATTTTTTTGATTTCTAGGGTTCTAGTTGATTGAGAATCGAGAATCTCTACCACTTTTTTAAATTTGTTGTGTTGTTGGTGGTAGTGATCCTTTTATTTTTCTTTTGCTTTATCAGTTGACTTGTTGGGTTTGTTTAAAAGTCGATCAAGTCTAAGATCTGTCATATTTTGAGGGAGTGGGTTTATTTTACATGTATATCTCTTCTTTATCTTTTTACTGGAGATCATCATTTGATGCTTCCCAAGCGAATGTGAATGGAAAACACTTTTTTGTCTCATTTATAGTGTACTCTGCAATAGATTTGTTGAAGAACTGGCAGCTTCTTCTATAGACATGTAAAACCCATGTCCTATGAGTTTTATCTTTTATTTTGGTTTTGCAAACATCAAAATAGTAACAAGAATTTTGATCCAACGGTGTTTCTAGTAACTAAATTCAAAATATATCAGAAACTTTAGAATGTGGGTGACTTCTGAATTGAAAAATCTGCATGAAAATTTCTTGGACTGTTTGAGGGGCAATAGGCAAATTCTGGACAAGTTCAGATGTGAGGGATCCATGCCATGGGAAAACAAAATAGTGTTTTTAGTAACTAAGTTCACATGTAATGAATCTAGATCATCATGATGAAAAGTTATCAAAACAGTACTGGACCTACCTTGTTATGAAATTCCAATTATCCCAAGTTGATGATAAAAATTCCTTAACTATTCAATATTTTCTCTCGAGTAATACCAAAAATATCTCCAACTAATAACTTCATATCTCTATGTGAATTTAACTAATTGGAGACTCATTAAGTTCTTTGAATTTTTCTTGAAAATCACACTAGTTACGGTAAAGCATATATGCTTTCGCTCAACTAATAGTGTTTAATCTTAGAGCTTTAATCACAAATCACCTCTCGATCTCATTACAATCCAAAAGATCGAATAATAGTTAGCCAAAAAATTATGAGCACTAAGAACAAAGAAAAAACACTCAATCATGGAAATATTGAAAGTAAAATAACTTAGAATATAACATGTGTGTTCAATGCTAGGTTACATGAAACTTCTAGAAAATTGAATTTCATAATGAAATTAAAAAGAAAAAAAAAATAAAACTAGTGTTCTTTGTTTAAGTCGGTTGATAAAGTATTCGGCTCTCGTCTATGCTCCTCCAGATCTGCCTCCTTGAAAGATGCTCAAATAATAAATTTTGAACCATCGGAACCTAAACTCAGACTCTCTAAAACTCAAAACTAAAACTAAGATTAAGAAGCAAGACCCCCTATTCATCCCACAATACATGATTAAATAGATGTCAAGATTCAAATCCGGAAACAAAATCAATGCGGCTACAATCTAGCCTAATAGTTTATAACAATAGATGTTAACATAAAAGGAAATTATCTCAAGAATATCATAATTATCTAAAATGGAAGATTCAATGATATTCGGCTTGATTTGCAGAAATTGATTTGGTAGTCAGTAGATTGATTACGTAACTCGGGAAGATCCCATCGGGTAGATGATGTGTGCGCTAAATAAAAATGGTCTCCTCGCTTGATCGCCAAGATGTAAGGTTCCTGACCGAGATGGAAGACTCCTCTCGCCAACCTACCAAGCATTAAATCTACTTGCCTTTGCTGGTTGTCGCCCACGATGTTGGTCTTTGATAGGTTAGACTAGTCGCCAAGTCTTCTCGCCTATTTTGATCACCATTGGGTCTCCTTGCCTACTGAGAATAACGATTATTCTCTTTGCTTCCCACGGTACAAGGCTCTTCGGCTCTCTTTAGATCTCGTCGCCTCTTTTCGGTCTAGATCTTTTAGTCTCTTCTTTTGTATCAAAATGCTTTCCTTTTGTACTAAAATCTTCTCATTCCTTCAAATCCAAGAAAATAAAGAAAATATAAAATAAAATAAATAAAATTGAACAAAAACTGACACTTTTCATAAATAAAAGAGTAATAAAATCACATCAAAATCACACTTATCACCACCTTTGGGCCGACCTTCCCCATTTTGGCCTTGCAAGTAGGTAGGTTGTTCGAGCAGTTTGTAACTGGACCCGTTCCCGCTTGTTAATATTACAGGGAAGGGTAATACTTTGAGTCAGGCTGGTGCTAGACTTTCTCTTCACTCGCAGTGGAGGTCAGGTACGTATTCGGGAGGGTCGTATGCTTGTCCCGCTCTCCTCTGCAGGAGGGATAAGGCCACCCTCAGGTCGACCTTTCCTTATGGTGTCTCGCGGGGAGGTAAATTTTCAGACAGTTACTTCCTGTACCCATTCCTACCTATTGACACTTATGAGGAAGGTAAATATTTTTTACATCAAGTAGCTGAGGACTAACCTGCACTCCGTCGCATGAGGGATAAGGCAGGCTTAAGACCTACATTTCCCTATGGTATCCCACGGGGAGGTAAGTTTGAACAACAGTTGGTTGGCCGCTCCTTCACCATTAGGGGGGTTGGGGTAAGTTATTTGAGCCGCCCTTAGGCTGGTCCCGCTCTCCTGGACGAGGAGGCCGAGCCTCCTGCTAGCCCATCACCCTTCGTGGGGAGGTAATTTGTTCAAGCAGTCTGTTACTAGACCAGCTCCAACCCCATGACGTCACAGGAAAGGGTGGGTTTGGGTCAGGCCGGCGCTGATTCCACATTTCATCACAGCGAAAGTCGGGGTAAGTCATTTTGGCAGTTGTAAGCTAACCTCGTTCTCCCCTTGGGGATAAGGTAACCTTACGGCCTAACTTTCCCCATGGTATCTCATAGGGAGGTAAGTTGTTCAGGTGGTACGTTACTACACCTACTCTTGCCTGTTGACGCCTACAAGGAAGGTAAGTTTTATTTTCGAGTGACCAAGGGTGACCCACACTCCTCCACGAGAAGGATAGAGTAGCCTTTAGGCATTAGGCTCATCCTTTTCACCCCGCGGGGAGGTAAGTTGTTGAAGTCTCCATTCCCCGGTGTGGACCTTGTTGGTGCGCAGACCAATTTTCTCATTACATCATACACCTGAAACCAATAATCAAGGCAAGAAAAAACACACATTTTGGTTACATTCTACAATTTTTCATGACAACATAGAAATTATGACAAGGGAGTTGGCTTAGGAGTAATATGTTCACAGGTGCTCGGCATTTCATGGGTGTGGTAGCTCGTTTCCTTTGGAGTCTTTAAGACGATAAGAGCCTGGTCGACTTGTGGCTATGACCACTTAGGGGCCCTCCTAGCAGGGACCCATTTTCCCCTCATCCCACATTGTCGTTCCGGTTTCTCTGAGTACCAGCTCCCCTACTTGGAATGTCCTCGGCCACACATGTTTGTTGAAATACCTCTCAACCCTTCTTTTATCAAAAGCAACTTTTATCTCTACTTCTAGTCGTACTTCCTCCAGCATGTCCAGTTGTTCTTCCAGTCGTCTATCATTAGATTCTTCTTTGAAGTGTTGCACTCTGTACAAGGGGAGTCTGACTTCTACCGGAGGCATTGCCTCATGCCCATAGGTGATTGTGAAGGGGGTCTCCCCAGTCGGTGTTTTTACCATGACCCGATTAGCCCAAAGCACAACAGGGAGCTCCTCAGCCCATGCACCATTTCAGTCGTCAAGTCGTTTCTTCAGTAGTCCCATTAGCATTTTGTTAACTGCTTCAACTTGTTCGTTGGATTGCGGGTGCCCGGGGAATGAGTATCGAAATTCGATCCCCAAATCTCAGCACCAGTTTCGATAGTGATCGGAGCCAAACTGCCTCCCATTATCAGAGATGATAGTATATGGGATACCGAACCTGCAAATTACAGATTTCCACAGGAATCGCGTAGTATTGCCTATAGTGATGGCCCATTTAGTGAAGTAGTCAACCACCACAGCTACAAATTTTCCCCTCCCTTTCTGGAGGAAAGGGACCGACTAGGTCGACTCCCCATTGGGCAAATGGCAAAGGTGAGATGATCAACACCAGCTTCTTCGGCGGACAATGGCGAATTTAGGCATATTCTTGACATTTATGACACTTTCATGCATAGTTTTTGGGGCCGGTAGTAACCTGCTCTCATCACTTATCCAGCTAGTGCCTGTCCTTCCAAATGGTTCTCATAGATACCCTAGTGTATTACTGCTAACATGTATTGCGCTTCCTCCAGGGAGATGCATCTTAAAAGTGGGGCTGAGTGACCCCACCGATACAAGACTCCCTCAATCATGGTGTAGCGTGCCACTCTATTTTTAATTTTTCTCACCTCCTGCTTGTCTTCAGATGTCATGCCAGTTTCCAAATACTTGACTATATTCACCGCCCAGTCTGGGACCCCGGGATGTATCTTCATGACCTCAATCCCGGTAGCGGGCACTTCTACTATCTTAGCCACTGTATTATCTAGTAAGGTTGAGTCTTCCAGCTCGGACGCTACATGTGCCAGTTTGTCTGCCTTCTGATTTTTCATCCTCGGTACTTGCTCAATTTGGAAATACTGGAAGTGAAGCCGCTCTGCTCCCACCAATGCGAGGTATCTACTTAGCTTCTCACTCTTGACGGTGAACTCTCCCAACACTTGGTTCACCACCACTTGGGAGTTGGCCCATACCTCGATTTCGGCAGCTCCTAGGACTCTGGCCACCTGCAATCCTTTGAGTAGCACTTCATACTCTACTTCATTATTTGTTGTTTTAAATGCAAGTTTAACGGCCGAATTGTGCTCTTCCCTCCAGGGGTCACAATGTACACCCCAACTCCTCCCCCTGCCCGACAAGATGAGCCATCAACAAACACCTGCCAGGCTCTTGTAGGGCTGTACCATCGCCCACAGTTAGGAAACCGGTAAATTCGGTGACAAAGTCTGCCAACACCTACCCCTTCACCTTGGTGCGAGGAGTGTATTCAATATCGAACTCGCTTAATTCCACTATCCAATTCATGAAACGTCCTGAGGCGTCTGGCTGTTGTAATATCTTCTTCGGAGGGGTTTCTATGAGGACTCGTACAGGGTGAGCTTGAAAGTAGGGACGTAACTTGCGCGTGGTTGCTACTAATGCGAAGGCCAACTACTCTATACGGGGGTATTGGGCTTCGGCTCCTTGATAGGCCTGGCTAACGTAGTATGCGGGCTTTTGGATCCGACCTTCCTCGCGCACCAGTACTGAGGAAGTCGTCGGAGGGAAATGGTCTTCCTAGGTTGGCTAAGCAGCGGAGGTCTTGTGAGGTATTCCTTAAAGGGTCCCAAACGCTTGGTCACATTCGTCATCCCACACCTTTGCCTTCCGCAAGACTTTGAAGAAAGGTAGGCATTTGACGGTCGATCTTGAGACAAACCTACTGAGTGCAGCTATCCGTCCAACTAACCTCTACGCTTCGTTCATGCTTTGAAGTGGAGCCATGATGAGGATAGCATCTACCTTCTCAGGATTGCCTTCAATACCTCGCTCGGACACCATGAACCCCAGGAATTTTCCCAACCCGACACCAAATGCGTACTTTGCTGGATTTAGTTTTATCTGATATCACCGCAATATTGCAAAAGCCTCCCTTAGAGCATTGACATTGGCTTCATCAAAATTATCTCTAAAGTCTGATGAAAAGTATATGATTTCTATAAATCCAAAACTTTTCTAACCATAACTCCACATTGAATTAGTCATTAAATTCATCAAAATAATAATATAATATTATTTTTTTAATAAAAATATTTTTATTTATTTTTTCATATTTTACAATTACACTAATCATATGTTGATTAATAATTTAATTTGATTCTTACATTATTATTACAAGACGGTTGGAGATTAAATGTGAATAAAAAAGACCTTTGGAGATTAAAAGTGAATAAAAAATAGATTTGATGAATGAATAGTAGACCTTCAAAATTGAAGAAACCTATACATTTACTGTAGCTCAAAGTTTCACATTTATCTATTTGACTAATCCAATGCAGCCATATTTTGATGAAATTCATCAAATTTTGCATTTGGCTAGGCTTTTGATGAAGCCAATGCTAATGCTCTTAGGTCGTCCAGATGTTGTCTCAAGGTCCCGCTTTTGACCAATAGGTCATCCACGTAGACTTTCATATTCCGCCCTATCTGATCTTTGAACATTCGATTGACTAGCCGTTTGTAGGTGGCTTCCGCATTCTTTAGCCCGAACGACATTGCCTTGTAGCAGTATAGACCTCGGTCCAAGATGAACGAGGCCTTCTCCTCATCTTCAGGATTCATGCGAATTTAGTTGTACCCAGAGTAGGCGTCTATGAAGCTAACCATGCGATGACCCGCAGTTGAATCGACGATGAGGTCAATCAGGGGGAGCAGGAAGCTGTCCTTAGGGCAAGATTTGTTGAGGTCAGTGAAGTCAATGCACATCCTCCATTTGCCGCTCGACTTCTTAACCAACACCACCTTCGACAACCATTTCAGGTAGTGGACTTCCCAAATAAACCTCGCCCTCAGTAGTCTCTCTACTTCTTCAGCTATTGCAGCATTCTTCTCCACCCTGATGCTTTGACGCTTATGTCGCAATCCTCTGATCTTTGGGTCTACATTTAAACTGTGATGCATGATCTCGGGGGCTATCCCGTACATGTCTCCATGATCCCATGTGAATACATCCATGTGCTCAGTGAGAAGTTGTCGCATAGCGTCTCGGGCTTCCTGCACCATTCCCCCACTGATTGTTGTCATGGCTTTCGGCTGGCTCGAGTAGAGAATGACAAGTTCTAGTGGCCCAATTGGCTCGGCCTTTCGGAGCTCTCGCTCGTCTCGAATTTCGCTCGAAACCTCCACACGATCAGGGACCAGAGGCGCTGTGCTGACCTCCTTCATTACTTATCGCTTTCTGTCCTCGCTTGTCTGGCCTTTTGCCGTTGCGATTTTTTCATTCCCGTGCGTCTGGTCCTCCATCTGACGTGCTTTCCCCTCTCAAGTTGGTTCAATGATTGTAACAACCTGATCCTATATTTTTAGGATAAATTATAGATAATTTTATTAAGCTCAATAAATGAGTTAAAACCTATAAAAGAATTTATCGGATAAGTTATATTTATTTAAGCCTAGAGTTAAGGTTCCAATAGTATTTTTTTAAAACTCCAAGCTCATGAGTGTTAGACTCCAAACACTATTACCATTGTGTTTTCATTTTCATAATAAAACTCCTAGCTATCGGATTTCCTTCCACAAATTTCAACCATGCACGAAACTAGTTCCACGACCGATACCATGCACGTACGTCTCTCTTTCTTCATTTTCCATTTGTCTATATATAAAGCCTTCTTCACGTTTTGAAACCAATAGTATATATATACCTACTGATCCTTCGTGAGAATAATTCAAGCCACCAACAACCAACTCCTACATAGCCCACTTCCAAGTCACCCGTAACACACGTCCAGGAAACGCAACGTACGTTGCCACCACCCACCGTCATGAGTGAGCCCTCCACTTAAAACTGACGCCACCGCCTAGGTCACGCCAACGTAAACCACCTACACAACGAAAAACCCGTGTGATAGCATTGCCCAGCCCTACTGTGATGGACTGAATTTCGTCTAGGCTTGGCCTTTAGAATTGTTCTAGGTTGCCATGGTATTTTAGGAACTTTAGTTACTTTGAAAGGCCTTAGAAGCCTTTGATGTAGTGATTTAAGCCCAAGAGAAGAGTGGCTCTACTTACCTTAAGGATTTCGGCCTTACTTGGGAATTTTGGTCCAATGGTTTAGGCCCATGACCCAGTTCTAAATTTGCTAAGTGTTATGTGACCCTAGAATGTTTTGCTTTGAACCTAGTCTTGAAAGTGGGCTAAGGGAGAAAGAGAGAAGAGAAGGAAAATGCCAAGGGTTGGCTTACACGCCTATCTTGGAAAAGTTGCCACTTGTCATTGTGTAAGAAACTTTTTAGATGATTCAAGGGACAAAAGGAACCTAGAGGAGACCAAAGGATTTTCAGCTAGACCCAAATTCTCACATGTTTAGACCCTTTGTCTTGCCCAATTCGAGTCCCAAGGGAGTTATCTTAGAAAGAAAAGCTTAGGAAAGTGAAATGGGGCTTTTTCTAGGAGTTTTGCATTGGCAATCGAATGGAGGCTTATGGGATTTTGAAATTTAGTCAGATAAGGCCAAGTGTCAAGCATGCATGGAGTTTCTAGAAGGATATGTGAAGAGACATTTGGACTGAAGGACGAGAATACCCTTAGAAATTCGGCTAGCACACTCCCAAACACTATGTTCCTTTGTCACTTGTTACCTAGGCAAAATTGGACCAATAGAACACGAAAGGTCACCTAGGGAATGAGTATTGGAAGATGAAGCATCATCTTGGGAAATGAAGAAAGAGGTGGATGGCTAAGCCATGGCAAATGTCTTTTGCCACTTGTCATCCATGCAAAAGATTACTTGCTTGGGAAAAGGAAGAGTTACATGATGTTTTACCATGTTACCTTTAGAAGAAACACTCAATTGTTTGAAGGAAATGAAGGGCATAAAAGGGAATGTGATTTTCGGCCAAGGAGGGAAGTCCACACGCCACCTCCAAGATTTGCCCCTTCCCAATGCAATCTAGTGGGGAACTCCAAGAGGTTTTCAGTTTTTGAGAGAGGAAGAGGAAGGAACCTTGCCACTTGTCTCACATGCAAAGGTTTTGATTCAAACGAGGGAAGTGAAGGGTCACCATATAAAGAGAAGGGTACACACCTAGTAGGCTTTTCCTTGCCATTTTTCGGATTCTTGCATGAGTTTCCACTCTCTCCACTCAATTCTCTCAAGATCCTTTGAAAGCTCTCTCTCCCATTTTCTTGTGTTTTCTCACCAACCAAACAAGAAGATCCTTGCAAGAGAAGGATTTCGGAACTACCCAAGGATTTGCAAGGTAAGATTCGGTTTTCCTAAGTCTCGCTTTTACACAAATCCTTTCTCAATCCGAAAATGAGATTCAAATCTCATTTGACTTTGAGAAATGATAGAACACACACTTTCTACCATTTTCTTGGAAAATAACCTAGGGTTTCTAAGAAAAACTCTTGAGACCGATTAGTGAAGGAGGATTTATCCTTCATGTTTCGACCATCTCATGTATTTTTGGCTACCTTAGGTTTTGTTTTATGAGCTGAATTATTGCATATTTTATATATTTAGAACCAATATATTTTCTTTATTTCATTACATTATTATTGGTTTTAAATGAAAAAATGGTTAAGATGAATAAATCCGAATTGTGATTTAAATTGGTTAATAGCATGACTTATGTTTACTTTTATAACTTGTGATTTAATTGGACAATGTTCATTCACATGCACAACATATTTTTTATATTCTATTATTCTAATTTCTATTATTTTATTTCTAATTTCAAATTCAAAAGACTTTCAAGTGGGTAAGACATTAGAATAACCTAAGAACTCTCAACGAGTGTAGGATTCTTCAAATAAGGATAATGATGGAGTTTGAGAGTAATTCGGATCAGAGTCCAAAATGCGTTAGGAGACAAAATGGACACACTTTAGTATTTTAATCATAACTTTCTGTTCAAATATCGGATTGATACATTTCTTTATGTGTTAGAAAGCTATCTTAAAGGGCTACAAAGTTGTCTCTAATAAGGATTTCCAAATTTGAACTTCTGGAACACATAGTGGCTGCAAAGTTGAGTGCTAAAATTTAAGCGATTTTGTGTGCAAAAATATGAAGACATTATGGTTTCTTTCCTACCCTATTTAAGCATATCATTAGCACGAAATTGGAGACTTTTTGAGAGCAGCACCACACATTTGAAGAACTCTTCTAGGGTCCAATTGCCGCTCCAGTCGCCTCCTCCATTGTCTATCACCTCCATCTCCATTCATTTAGCTTGTTCTTTTCATTCCCTACTTTTTATTTAATTTCAGTTTAAAGTTTATGGAATATTTTTGAGATATTTGGCTTAGAATTTTGGGTATTTTATTTGCTGTTTATTTACTTCGTGTTATTTATTTTTCTCACTTCTTTAAGCTTTCATTTAACAGTGATTACAATTGCTATAGATTAATTTTGAGAATTTGTGATTTGAATACAAGGATGAACTCTAGAATCTTGATTTTTGGGTTTTTCAATTTTCAGTTCATATTTTGTCAATTACTTTCTAATCTAGTTTAATTCTTAGATTAGTATTATTAATCTCTCAGTTCCATTGCATATTAGATCGATTAAAACTTAATTAGGACTTAAATAATTTCTGTTTTATTGTTTAATTTTCAAATTAATTAAGATTGTTTAGTTTAGTTAATTTTTTATTGTTAATTTCAATTTGTTAGTTTTTTTTACATTTTATTTCGACACTCAAAAATCCAAAAATATGAATCTAGTCCATGACTAGTGCCCTTTTCATTCTTGTTGCACTCTTCTATCCATTACACATACCATCATTTTTATTTTCTCTTAGTGAATATTTTCACCATTTTAAATGAGTTTGATTTTAAGTACCTTTCCCTAAGGAGATGATCCAGGAATTTATTCCTAATTATTACGCGACATCCTCCTGCACTTGGGATAGCCTTTGTGCTACTCATTTTTGAGTGATCGAGTCAAGTTTTTGGCGCCGTTGTTGGGGAATAGTTGCTTGACATAAATTTAAACTCGTTATTTTTATTTTTATTTTTTTTTATCTCAAATGTTTCTGTGACTATCTTATCTCGATTACACGTTTCACTTGTCACCTACTACTCAGTCACTTGAACTTTACTTATGCTATTTAGACTGATGTTTCATGTTATGGATGAGGGACAATTCAAATAGGTTGGTTAGAGTTACATCGAGCACTGAGAGTAATATACACAGTCCAGAGATAGATAGCTCTTCTATTTTTTCTACAGACGAGGACATTGAGATTGAACAAACCATGGTTGCACCTGCATCACGCACTCTTAGGGATTATTTGCAGACCACTCGCACCACTACACCATCATGCATTTATTTTACCTGATGATACACCTAATTTTTCTATTAAGCATAGCATGATGTCAGTGATACCTCAGTTCCAAGGGATGGATTCTGAGAGTCCTTATCAACACTTGACAGATTCTGAGTTGGCCTGTACTACTTTTATCAATGGAGCCACTACTGATGAATTTATTAGACTTTGTTTATTTCCTTTCTCTTTAAAGGATAAAGCGAAGATTTGGTTTAATTCCTTGAAGCCTAATTCTATCTCTAGTTGGTCTAATATGCAACGTGAGTTCTTACAAAAAAAAAATTTCCTTTTCAGAGAACTCAGTATTTACAAGAGCATATCAGTCAGTTCAATCAGAAATCTAACGAGACTTTCCAGGCCAGCTGGGAAAGGTTTAAGGATTTGGTAAACATCTGTCCACATCATGGTTTTGAATCCTGGAGGTTGGTAAATTATTTTTACACTGGTCTCACTCCACAATGCAAGCAGTTTGTTCAGAATGTGTGCAATGGAGAATTCTTTAGTAAGGAACCTGATGAAGCGTTACCATTTTTTGACTATCTTGCTGAGAGCGCACAACAATGGAACACTCGCATTGATCGAGTTTCATTGACAACACAACCACTAAGGGCTATTGCTGGTGGGGGCAGATATGAGCTTAAGGGACACTGACGTTCAAGCCTGAATAGCTGCATTGACTAGAAGATTAGAGGTCATGGAGATGGAAAAAGTGAAGGCCGTGAAAACAGTAAAGGCATGTTCTTTATGTGCTGATTCAAACCACAAGACCCAAGATTGCCCAATCATGCCAATATTTCAAGAGAGTGGCTTTGAGCAGATATAATCAGCAAATTGGGTTAATAGAGCACAAAATCAGCCTTTCTCCAATACATATAATCCGGGCTGGAGGAATCATCCAAATTTCTCATGGAGGAATGATCAGCCTGGCCAGTCTCCACCACCTTTTCAGCAGCCATTTCATCAGGCTGCTCCTCAGCACCAGTATCAGTCATATTAGAGTTCTCAGAGCTAACCTTTTGTAGCACCTCCAGGATTTCAGCCTCATGTAGTTGCATAGAATTCTCAGCCTCAATCATCTGCGAAGAAGTCTCTAGATGACAGTATAGCACAAATGGCCAATACACTTCAGCAATTCATGCAGATTCAGGCCACCACAAACAATCAGAACACTTAGGCCATAAATGACTTGCGGGGCACCATCAATAAAATAAACACAACATTGAGCACTCAAGAGAAAGGGAAATTTCCAGCATAGCCTCGGCCTAATCCTCAAGTATACCGGCAACAACAACAGCAAGTGCATAATGCCTTAGGGAGGTTTTTGAGACAGCGAAGGCCGTTCTTACTTTGAGAAGTGGAAAGGAAGTTTCTCAACCAAAGATGTCCATTGACAGATAGGTAGTTGCTCCTACACCTGAAGATGTAACAGAGATTGATGAAGCTGAAAAAGAACCAGAGGAAGTGAAACCAGAGCTGAAGAAGCCTGTGAGTGCAGATGCTGAAACTAGTAGGGGGTACCAACCTGTGGTTCCCTATGCTCAGAGATTGGCAGCTAGCCAAAAGAACAAATACCAAACTGAGATTCAGGAGATTTTCAAGCAAGTAAAGATTAATATTCCACTCTTGGATGCCATACAACAAGTTCTTTCATATGCAAAATTTCTAAAGGACTTGTGCACAGTGAAGAGGAAGCTGAATGTAAAGAAGAAAACTTTCCTAACTGAGCAGGTCAGCGCATTGATATTGAGCAAGACTCTTTAGAATTTTGGAGATCCCAGCTCTCCCCACATTTCCATTATGATTGGTGAGTCACGCATTGGGAGAGTTCTACTTGATTTGGGGAGTAGTGTGAACTTACTACCATTTTCAGTGTATGAGCAGTTGGGATTAGGTGAGCTAAAAAAAACCTCCATCAAGCTATAGTTAGCTGACAGATCAATCAAGGTGCCGAGGGGTATTGTTGAGAATGTTTTGGTCCAGGTGGACAAATTTTACTACCCAGTGGATTTTATAGTTCTTGATATGCAACAGCCAGCCACTACTATTTACCAGGCGCCTGTCATCCTTGGGCGCCCATTCCTTGCTATCTTCAATGCACTAATAAATTGTCGAAGTGGAGTGCTGAAACTCACATTCGGGAATATGACATTGAAAATGAATGTGTTCAATACTTGCAATATGCCTGGTTATTGCGACGAGTTTGAGGTGCATACTGTTGAAATGATTTCAGAGTTTGAAGAAAGAAAGAGACATGCCTACGATAATTCCTGCTTGGCGAAGGAGCGAATGAAGGCTTTGCATGACAAGAAGATCCATGACAAACATCTTGTCCCTAATCAAAAAGTGCTCCTCTACAATTCAAGACTGCATCTTTTTCCCAAGAAGCTGAAATCTCGATGGAAGGGGCCGTACATTGTAAAGAAGGTTCATCCTCACGGGGTGGTAGACATTGTCAATCCAAAGAATGGAAATAGCTTCACTGTCAATGGACAACGTCTAAAGTCGTTTCTAAAGGTCTTTGATCCACACGAAGAGATCTTGCTTGTGCAAGATTCTAGAGAAGTATTTTGATCTTTTCACCCTTTACAGCTTTCTTTACTTGCATTTTATTTTTTTTATTTGTTGTTTTGCTTTGATTTTATATTTCATGTTGATTTTTTTTGTTTTGGTTACTTATTCCTGTGCACTTTGTTTTCTTTCGTTCGATTCATTGAGGACCATATCTCTCACTAGTTGGGGGTAGTGTGTGTGCACAGAATTAAAAAAAAAAATTGCATTAATTTGATGTGCATTTATACATATATGATTGACACACACTCTATTTCTAGTATTTTGTGAAATTTGAGCATCTTGGTGGAGTAGTTGGAATCATTTTGTGAAGATTTATTCTCAAGCTTAAGCATAGAGCATGATTTTTGATGTATCATATTTTGTTGATGTGTAGATTGAAACACCGGGATGCTATACTTATTCAGATGAGGCTTGATAAGATTTTTGTAGAACGAATGGCAAATTTTGAAAGATATTTTGCACATGCTTACGCTTGTAGTGTTCTTTATTTACTGTTCATTGATTTAATACAGGAGAAGTATACTGCAGGACTACCGAGCCATGCTTAAGAAAAAAAAAAAGATTTGAAAAGAATAGAAGAAAAATAGATAAAGGCAGCTTAGTGGATTTCTAAAGTAAAGGGCTAGAAACAGTTATCCAAGACTTTGGGGGTTGAGTATTCAACCTTTAAAAACAGAGCTGGCGTGAAAATTGCTAGTCCCTTGGACTTTGAAGTAGTTAGAATCAGCCATGATTAATCTTAAGGTTGAAAAATCCTATGACAAATCATGGCTAGTAATGAGGAACACACAACCAGTTTAGCTCTACACACATATTTGAGTTCTGAGACATTTGCCTCAATTCTATGTGAAAGATTGTTGAGATAGTATTGGTGGGTATAGCCCATGGGGGTTGAGTAGTAACGTGTCACTTTTGTGAGAATTCAAAATTGTATTTGATTGTTTCTGTTTGGATTTCGATCTTTATGCAATATTCATCTCAATTAATCTTTACTATTTTGCTCAAGGATTAGCAAAACGCTAGTTAGGAAGTGTGATTGAGCTGAATTATTGCATATTTTATACATTTAGAACCAATATATTTTATTTATTTCATTACATTATTATTGGTTTTAGATGATAAAATGGTTAAAATGAATAAATCTGAGTTGTGATTTAAATTGGTAAATAGCATGATTTATGCTTAATTTTATAACTTGTGATTTAATTGGATAATGTTCATTCACATGCACAACATATTTTTGATATTCTATTATTCTTATTTTAATTTATTTCTAATTTCAAATTCAAAGGACATTCAAGTGGGCAAAATATTGAAACAACCTAAGAAGAACTTTCAACGAGTGTAAGGACTCTTCAAATAAGGATAATGATGGAGTTTGAGAGTAATTCGGATCAGAGTCCAAAATGAGTTAGGAGATAGAATGGACATATTTTAGTATTTTAATCATAACTTTCCGCTCAAATATTGGATTGATACAATTCTTGATGCGTTGGAAAGCTATATTAAAGGGTTACAAAGTTATTTCTAATAAAGATTTCCAAATTCAAACTTCTGAAGTGCGTACGTGGCTGTCAAGTTGAGTCCTAAAACTTAAGCGATTTTATGTGCGGGAATATGAAGACATTAGGGTTTCTTTCCTACCCTATTTAAGCATATCATTAGCACGGAATTGGAGATTTTTTTATAGCAGCGTCGCACATTTGAAGAACTCTTCCAGGGTCCAATTGTCGCTCCAGCCGCCTCCTCTATTGCATACCACCTCCATATCCACTCATTTAGCTTGCTCTTTTCACTCCCTACTTTTTATTTAATTTCAGTTTAAAGTTTATGGAATATTTATGAGATATTTGTCTTAGATTTTTAGGCATTTTATTTGCTGTTTATTTACTTCGTATTATTTGTTTTTCTCACTTCTTTAAACTTTCATTTAACAGTGATTACAATTGCTATGGATTAATTTTGAGAATTTGTGATTTGAATACAAGGATGAACCCTAAAATCTTGATTTTTGGGCTTTTCAATTTTCAATTCATATTTTATCAATTAATTTCTAATCTAGTTTAATTCTTAAATTAGTTTTATTAATCTCTCAATTTCATTGCATATTAGATCAATTAAAACTTAATTAAGACTTAAATAATTTCTGTTTTATTGTTTAATTTTTAGATTAATTAAGATTGTTTAGTTTAGTTGATTTTTTTTATTGTTAATTTCAATTTGTTAGTTTTTTTTACATTTCATTTCGACACTCAAAAATTCAAAAATATGAATCTAGTCCATGACTAGTGCCATTTTCATTCTTGTTGCACTCTTCCATCCATTGCACATACCATTATTTTTATTTTCTCTTTGTGAATATTTTCACTATTTTAAATGAGTTTGATTTTAAGTAACTTTCTCTGAGGAGACGATCTAGGAATTTATTCCTAATTATTAAACGACATCCTCCTGCACTTGGGATTGCGTTTGTGCTACTCATTTTTGAGTGAGTCATTTTACCTTATGTGTGAAATGAAAAGGGTTTTAACCTAATAACCCAAGAAGTCGAATGGTTTATGACCAAGTGATGCTCTAGAAACATACACACACACTCAAGAACATAAGTTAGAGTTTTAGATGCTTTTTCTTATATGACATGTTCAGAATTACAGCTTGCTAGTGTTTCTTTTACGAGGATTTTGTAAGTATACACTCAACCTACTCTTGGTTAACACTTGTATATGATTATGTAAATCTTTTCATTACCATGTTTATTTTGGTTGCTATTTCTTGATTGTTTGTCGATTATGTTACTATGATCCAATCTATGGAAGGAATTTTATGCTTTGAAATTGTGATGAATATGCCATGAAATCCTTGTATATGTTTCAGTTTTCACATGTTTATGAATGATGAAATGTGTATCATGATATTTTGGCCATTCCATGTCTTGAATGATTCGGATCTTGGTCAAATGTTATGATTTCATGCTTTGTTTTACTAAACTATGATTTCTATGTTAATTGCTTGAAGTTTGGAACATGTTTATGTGATGAATCTTCATGTTTTTATGCCTTTGAGTTTTGGCCTAAGCAAGATTTTATGGTTCTATGCACATGTTTTTATATCTATCATGGTTTATGTGATTATGCTATGAAATGAATATGTTATGCTTGGTTGTTTCATGCAAGGCATTTCATATGTTATATGTCATGCATAAGTAAGCATGTTTAAGTCTCATGTCACATGCATTTGGGAATACAAGTGTTTTCAAAGAAGTGTTTTCAAAGAAGTATTTTCAAGAAAAGTGTTTTTCAAAGAAAATAGTTTAAATGTTTTATCACGACCCCTAGTGCTAGGGCAGGGAAATGTCCTAGTGGAACTCATTTGTCCACTCTAGAGTGCTTAAGAATGGAGTGATAACCCATGGGTCGACGAAGAATAGTTGACGAGTCTCGAATGGATTTTTTTAAAGAATGTCAGAGCGAGGACACACCTAACGCTAGTGGGTGCATAAGGCATGTAACCCGACTAAGTAAGGTCGAGTTATTATGATTCTCTTTTTATGACGTATTCATCACGGTGTACGGACCGTTAATGGTGCTGTAACTAGCAGGAACACGCGGTGCAAGGAGGGGAGCCGTGTTGTATCCACCCTCTGAACAAGTATAAGAGCTCATATGATAAGGATCATTCGATGAAAATCTTGTGATATGTTCTGATAAGGCAAGTTATAAATAAGATCACGTGAATAAGAAAAAGTTAAGAAGTTGTAACAGGTTTGGTAAGAAGCCACGATGACCAAGAGGAAGAGAATGGCACCTCCTCCTCCGGAGAGGATTGTGCCTAAAATGGCCATGAATCGGCCTAAGTCCTCCATCTGGGAGCGTCTCGAGGCCATCGATCTAGAGATCACGGGAATACTAGAATTATCGTTGAGTTCAAGAGGCGTAACAATCGAGACAAGGATAAGGTTTTAGATAAGCACATGAAGCCTGAGTCTTCTTGACAGATACAAGAGTTTAAATATTTTGTGGAAAAAAAAAAGTCATCAATGTTTATGGCCAACTTTTGTGGACTCATGTTTCTTTTGTGGGAATCCCGTGTTTTGGAAACTTTAAAATTATGATTCATGTTTTTGGGATATTTTGCCTTTAAGGCCATATGTTTATATTTTGGGACAATGTTTTGGGTTATGATATTAGTTTATGGTGCCATGTGCTTTGCAATTGCTTATCGCATTGCCTAGTTATCCAACTTTTATAATTTCTTTTTCACTATATCGTTATTGCATATTGCTAGTGTACTTAGGTGCATAGCATATTATCTGTCATGTACAAGGGGTGTGTAGCTTTGTGTTACATGTGCCAACGTCTTAGTCACCGTCCAATCCCAAGCGAGGGCTGGGGGCACCACATCCACGTAAAGCAGAAACCTTGGCTTTCTCCCATAAACCATTGCCACCCATAGCCATCGCAAACAGCACAACCACCTCAAACGGAGGCCACCTCAACGTGCACTCAAGCCTCTGCCCTAGCACCGCCCAACACCAACACTGCAAACCTCCTTGCACCACCACCAAAAGCCTCTATTTTTCCTCACCAAAAATAGAGTGTGCGATCTCTACCATGGGCCATGCAAACCGACACCCCACGATGTCAGCCTCCTCCATGTCATTGCCACCTGCATAGAGAGCATCATTGGACGCTACATGCCACTCCAAGTTCAGCATCCTCGCCTTGGTAAGCCATGCCGAACTCCCCCACTGTTTCTTTCCGTTGCCCTCCCTTATGCAATGCTCATCTTACCCCCCAAAATCTCTCTCTCTCTCATCAAGTTGCCTTTCTCTCTCATCACTCTCAGTTGCATAGTGATCGCCCAACTCGCCATGAAGGACCACCACACCCCCTCCCACTTCCAGTCGCTGCTCATCCCCACCAGTTGATCAAGGTAAGCCCCTACCCTTTGGCATTTGCCTCTCACGTAAACCATTCCTGAATGCATGAAACCAGTAGAATGGATTTTAAAGGAATTAGTTAAATTATAAAAATGCCCTGCTTTTTAGGATTAACAGTTGAGAGTAATTTAGTGTTAGGAAGATTTAAGTTTAGGAAATATAGATTATTTTAGTAGTTTATATTTTAAATAAAATCACGTGTTTAACTAGAAATTTATGCAAATTACGTGTTTATTTTTAGAGATGACCGATTACGAGCTGAAAATAGTGGATAAACACTGCAAGGTAAGTAGTATGATGATACCCTTACACGTATGTACAGTAAACAGCATGTCCATCATAAAAATATTATGCATGTATGCCCTCCATTGAAAGCCTCTTTTTACGTACCCAAGTCATGATAAAATTATGAAAATTCATGATTTTATGAAATGAGTTAGGCATCAAAGGATTTATAAAAAGACATGATTGTATGTGAGAGTTATGCATTAAAATATTTATGAAAAGCCATGCATGATTTTATGTAAAGATTTATGCATCAAAATATTTATGAAAAATCATGATTTTATGTGAAGAAACATCTCTTATTACATTTACGAAAGAATGCGATTTCATTTGAAATCTATGATATGATATGACAATATATGACAAGTATGTATGCGATTTCTTTTGAAATCTATGATATGACAAGTGTGCAAGTATAATTATGATGAAGTATGAATTATAAGATATGTAACAACCTATGTTATGATATGAAGATGGTACCTATGTTATGGGCATATTGCACTGTCAGGTCGTACATATTGGTAGTGCACCCAGTATGTCTTCCTTATGTATGGATTCCACAACCCACGACCACGGGCGGAATCCGAATCTACTTAGATTCGCTAACCCTAACTCACGGGGGTCAACAGTGGATATTAGCCTATGATAAGTGAAAGATAAATTCATGGTCATGTTATTTACGTATGTATTTATGAGTATGTACGTTTTTTAAGAAACCTTATGTTTATTATGTTTACTGTATGATGTGTTACTTATTAAGTATTCGACTCATTTTTTTGTATATTTTTATGTTTTAAACCACCCCAAGTGATGACATTTATGAGGATGAGATTGCAAGACATAACTTGACTCCGATAGGCGAGGCAGAGGTCTAGACAAATTATGCTATGATTAG
Source organism: Juglans regia (assembly GCF_001411555.2). NCBI lineage: Eukaryota > Viridiplantae > Streptophyta > Magnoliopsida > Fagales > Juglandaceae > Juglans > Juglans regia. Next base: position 12,768,226 of record NC_049908.1, read on the forward strand.
TTTTATGGTTTAAGGTTGAAATAAGTTATTTTGATAAGCACATGAGACTTTCGTATTTTTTTTAAATAAGTGCTTTTGTAGACTCTATTTTGGATTTTAAGTATTTATTAAAGTTTGTTTTATTTATGGAATCTTTTGCATCTGGCACATTGTTAAAAAGAAAAGTTTTTAAGTTCAAGTTTAGTAGCACACTGGCTCCCCGAAAATTTTAAAAATATTTTTATTGGGGAGCGGGGTGTTACAGTGATCCTCTAAGTTACCTAGAACGGGTTGCCTCAGATGTACGAAGAACACGCAAGATCTATTACAATTCCACAGACAGCGCCACTGTTGATGTCGTGTTTTGCACACCCTTAGGCCAGGCTCCAACAACTTAGGTCTTCACGACGGGCTCTGCAACGAGAAGGATGAATGCGGCTTGAGAGAGTGGCCTGGGGATCGGGGAGCCTCTGATGTCAAATTCAGTAAATGTTTTTGGAGTGTAGTAAACAAGTAAGGAAACTTAAAAACTAAAGCCCTTTACCATACATGGGACTGACTATTTATACCAGAAGTCTGGTGAGTAGATCAAGCCCGTTGCTTTGAGACCTGGAGTCCTTGCATTGTTCTCCCTGTCAGACTCTTTAAATGCTGCGGGAGTTCCCTGGTGGGCCAAGTGGGTCGCCGAGAGTTCCCCATACGGACAAATTAGGGAACAGTTCTGGAGGATAAGGTTGTGCATCCGATAGCCACTCCTTACGAAACAACGTGCCTCATGATTTTGCGAGAGTAGGTGCAGAAACATCCTAGGTTCTCCTTTCCGAGGAAAGTCTGGAGAGTTCCTTGCCTCCCTTGGGGGACCTTTCTTCAGGTGATAGGTTGCTGATTGCGTGGCCGTAGGTCGCCTTACTCCGGAAGTGCTCCTTGGACCTTCCTATCTCATTTAAAAGGAAGAAATCTCGCAGGGAGGAGGTTCCTACCTAGGACATACCTCTTCTCTGGGTTCAGGACCCCTTGGAGCAGGAGGAGGCTTCTTTGGAGGCTAGTCCTTTGATTACTGAGATGGCCTCTGTGATGGTCGCAGCAGTCGGACAAGTTGTCAGTCCTGCCATGGTGCCCCCTCCTGCGATGATTGGTGAGTCACCCGGGGTTGAGGCCGACATGGGCTATCTCCTTGAGAATATTTTTACATCTTATCCTCCCCAAGAGGGGTAGCATTCTACTTATTGGGTCTCTCCCCCCTCCTCATCTTGCTCGGCTGCTGAGGATCTCTCCCGTGAGCAAGTCAGTGAGGGAGGGGAAGCTTCCTTCGGTCTCCATGCGGGTGCAGAAGGTTGTATAGGAGGTCAGTCCCCTCCCATTGTTGAGATCTTCAAGAGTCCGGCGTGTTCCAGTGCATATTCTTCAGTCCTGGCTGACTTTGGTCTGAGGGTTCCAGTTGTCAACCCGCCTGCTCATGCGGTACTACCCACAGGTGGCAACTCACTTCCAGATGCTACAATTGGCCCCCCCACGGGGCACTTAAGTGAGGACCCAGTCGCTCCCTTCGAGGTACCTAAAGAGTTCCCCAAATTTGCCGATCTTGAGGACACCCTCCCTTCCTTGTCTCAACTAGCCATGGAAGGGAGTCGAGATGATGTTGTGGGGCGGGTTGTCGAATGCCTATCATCCTTTTTCCGCGAGGTTTGACTAATCCTTTCCCGCCCTTCTCTTGTCTTCTCCCTCCCTTCTTAATATTGCTTTTGCGTCATCAGGGCACTTCTCAGTTTGCGAACTTTATTGTGGACGATCAGGAGGCAACTGCTCTAGAGAGTTTGGATTGTTCTCGGAACCACAGGGAAGAGAATGAGGCAAGACTTGTCAAATGAGCATAAGAGGTTGACAAGGTTGGAGAATCGTCTTCAGAAGCGCATGCAAAAGTGGGAGGAGAAGAAAACCCAACTGGAACAAATCAATCATAGTCTCCAGGTCGACCTCTCCCGAGAACAATAGAAGAAAGAGCAGTTGCAGGGAGAAGTAGACCAGTTAGAGCAGTTGTACACGAGCCTCCAAGATGCCAACCTTTCCTTACACAAGTAGCTAAGATGGTCCCCGACTCTCCGCAATAAGGCATGGGGGCAAGGGGTCAATGAGGGTTGCAAGTCGATGCAGTCATTTCTTCTCCAAAGCCCGGAGCTGCGTTCAAGATCTTTTGCCAAGCACCTTTAGCGACTTGCGCCTAGTGACATCCTCACCAGTGAGGTATCCTTTGAATCCAACAGCGATCTAGGGAAAAGTGAGATGTCGACCGCTTTCATTCCCTTGCGGACGTCGGAGGCTCCAGCTGGCCCTGTCTCCGTGGCTGTTGAGTTGGGCGATCTTGCTTCTGCTATTGTTAGGGCCGTGACTCCTGGCGCCGAAATATAGGACGCTTATGCAACTTGTTGTACCCCCCTCCCCCTTTTCTTCTTATTTTTTGAACATGTGTCCGTACTTTATCATTCGACGGCTTGTACACAATGACATACTAGTTAATACACATATTATGCTTATTATGCTTTTGCCTTCATTTCTTTTCCATTTCTTCCCTGTCCTTAGTGCTCTTGCCTACCCCGCTAGCCATTCAAGCTGAACTTGTTTTTCCTCTGTGGATAGTCGCCCCTAGAACACTTGTTATTGCAGTGCTTTTCACTCCGGTGGCGTTGTCGTTCATGCTTTCGTTTCCTTCCCGGCCTACCCCGCTAGTGTCCTCCGCTTTGCTAAAGAAGACCCCACTGGTGGAGGTTTTTCTTTCCATGCTGCTAGGGGCCAACCTGTATTATTCCGCAAACGAGGCAAGGTCGGCCTTACCTTTTAGTCTTACCGGGTGGGAAGTTGTTGTCGAGGTCCCTTCTTAGTGGAGCTAACTCTATTGACTGCGACCAACTAATTTTCGTGCTACAAAAGGTAGTTGCGTTAGTGGAATAGAATTCAGACAAGTTTTAAGGGAACAAACCGGAGTATTTAACTATTGCGGTTGGCACAGGTCGTTAGGCCGACTTCCGGATGGTCTGTCTTGTTGGTTATTCATTATTCCCCGACCGAGCAACACTTAGACGGGAGCAAGCTCTTCATAGCATGGTCACCCTGCTAGCCCCCTCCTTTTCTTTTTTATTATTATTATTTTTTTGCGTACGTGGCGATACAACACCAGTTGCGTTTCCTCATTAAATGGCATCTCTTCAGTTTCTAAGTGATGGCTCTGTCCTTTATTGGCGTTAACTTTGCTCATCGCATCAACAGATACGTGTTGCGACAGTTGCGATAATCGAGGGATTCTAGTCATTTGAAGAAAGGATATGTGGCACTTGGTGGTGATTGGAGGAGTTATGACGATTGAGCAGGTCAGATGCCTACCTCACATATATAAGGACCCCTTTCCCAGTTAGATTTTCCATCATAATCGCTCCTACCCTTCTCTTTTTTCGAAGTTCCTTCATATAGTTTTCATGTCCCCCCTTGCCCTGATGTACTCTTCTGACCCTAGTTGGTGACAAATCCTCTGGTGGCGGTTAGGCTGCTGTCAGTGGTGGTGGTGTTTGTATCAGAAGGTGGAGCCACCCATTTTGTCGATGGAGCTTCAGACCCTTCGTTCTCGTTTCCGACCTTTTGCTTATTGTGCTTCCTCGTTCTTGCCCTTTTGCTTACGGGGCCCCACTTCAAAAGCTTCTCTACAACTTAACTCGTTGCCTGGTTGTTCACAGTGGAGAAGTGCTTTTGTTGCAGTGGTGAATGACCTGGTCGTCGTGTTGACCACCTCCCTCTTCAATTTTGATTCTCTTGATACCATAATCTCTTCGATTCGGTCGAGATCCTTCATCGAGGTTGGCCCTAGGGCACTCTGGTTATTGGCGTCATCTTTGTCGAGGCTCTACCCACAGGCGATTGCACTTACTGTCTGATTTCCTAGCGCTCGAGAGCGCCTTCCACTAGAAAACTCCCCCTCCTCTGGTCCCATGCAACCATACAGCGTGACGAATCTTTGGCAGTCTGCTAACTTTTTCTAGTGTTATCTACACATCGTAATGGTGGAGATCTTCGATCTAGGTCGCACCCGTAGGGTCAACTCCGCTAGCTCTGCGATTATGTGCCCATCATTCATGGTCCTTAAGTCAACCTCGGTGGGGTTTGCGGTCTCGGATCCTTCCATGGACTTTTCCCTCGTACGTGTATGCGTGTAGTAGATGGTACTGCAGGCGGTTCTTTGGATGTATGAGGTTCCCGGTGTAAATTATCTTTTGTAGTTCAATGGTTTCAAGCGGCCTTGAGATGTAACTTTTTCCTTATAATTTGACTTCATGATGTAACTTGCCTTTCGTATTGTAGTAAAGTTAATAAAATGATTTTGTGTACTTGACTGTGTACTTCCCTCATATTATTTCTAGTTTCTCCTGCACTGTCTTTTTCCAAGCCTTGCTTACTGTACTGCTTCCATATTTTATTTTTTCTGTTGTTTCTGTGCTTTCCTTCCTGTATTTCTTCTCGCACTACTATTGCTTTACCTTTTTTTTGTAACTCTGCATTGCGTAATAAAGTAAATATGTGTGTCTGGTTGTACCTTATCTGTATGTTCTTTGTTTGCCGATGTTTTGTGCGGCTTCTTTTCTCGTCATTTTGCTTATTTTTCGTAGAGCTTCCTTTCTTCGAGTAGTCGTAAGACTCAAACCTGCACTCCATTGGGGAGGGGTCAGGCTACCTCAAGCTAACCTGCCCCTTTTTCTTCCTCAAGGAGGTTACTTCTTCGAGTTGTCAGTGGAACAGTCCGCTCCTTCACCTTGATAGGGGTTAGGGTAATTTTTTCGGGTCACCTTGTGCTCAAAGCCCGGTCTCCTCTGGGGGAGGGCTAAGGCCACCCTTGGGCCGACCTTCCCCTTTTTGGCCCCACAAGGAGGTAAGTTGTTCAAGCAATGTGTTACTGGACCTGCTCTCACTCGTTAACATCACAGGGAAGGGTAATGTTTTGAGCCAGGTCGGCGTTAGACTCACTCTTCACTCATAGTAGAGGTCAGGGTAAGTATTCAAGAGGGTCGTATGCCAGTCCCGATCTCCTTTGCGGGAGGGATAAGGCCACCCTCGAGCCGACCTTTCCTTATAGTGTCCCGGGGGAGGTAAGTTTTCGGGTTGTCTATTCCTATACCAGCTCCCACTTGTTGACACTTACGAGAAAGGTAAAATTTTCTGACGTCGGGTAGCTGAGAACTACCCGCACTCAGTTGCGGGAGGGATAAGGCAACCTTAAGGCATATCTTTCCCTATGGTACCCTGCGGGGAGGTAAGTTCAGGCGGCAGTAGGCCGACCACTCTTCGTCGTGATAAGAGTCGGGGTAATTTATTTGGGAGGGCTGTATGCCAGTCCCACTCTCCTCCGCGAGAGGGATAAGGCCACCCTTGGGCTGACCTTTCCCTGTAGTGTCCCGTGGGGAGGTAAGTTGTACGGACAGTTTGTTACTAGACCCGCTCTCGCTCGTTGATATCACAAGGAATGTAGGTGTTGGGTCAGTCCAATGCTAATCCCACACTCCTTTGCAACTGAGGTCGGGGTAGTGTATTTGGGAGGGCTGTATGCCAGTCTCGCTCTCCTCCACGAGAGGGATAAGGCCACCCTTGGGCTAACCTTTCCCTGTAGTGTCCCGCGGGAGGTAGGTTTTCGGACAGTTTGTTATTGAACTCGCTCCCGCATGTTGACGTTTGCAAAAAAGGTATGTTTTTTTTTTCAGGTCGCCATTAGCTAACGCACTCTCCCTCGCGGGAGGGACAAGGCAACACTCAGGCCTACATTTCCCTATGGTGACCCACGGGGAGGTAAGTTGTTGATGACTTTGCCACTAGGTGTCTTGTTAGCTGCATTTTGTTTCTATTAGTTGGTGTCGTACTTGTAAGGCGAGATCATAGAGTCGATGTTTTGGATTGCCCTAAAAAGTTGTATTATTAAGTGAAACGAAATATACAAGTTCAGTGCAGAGTTATTACAAAATTTAGAGGGCCCAGGTTCTCGCTTTGGGGAAGTAGTTGTCTGTCCTTTTTCTCCACAACCTCAGCCCATTCTTTCCCCCTAGAAACTAGGCAAGGCGGATCATGGGTAGGAGCCAGCGGTGTCCGACCTATTTTGTCCTCTTGCTGTGGTCCAGGGTGGGCTCTTCATCTTTGTGCTTTAACTCTTGTACGTAGCACTCCCTTGCTGACACTTGCTCCCCTCGAACCTCTCCCACCCCCTAGGGAGTTGAGAATTTCATTTTGAGGTTGTAAGTTGACGTGACAACCTTTAAGCAGTTGAGGGTGGGTCTTCCTATGATGGCGTTGTAGGCCGATGGAGTTTTTACCACTAGGAACGCGACCATGACGAGAGCGTGAGTGGGGTACTTCCCACCAGGACGGACAAGGTGATGGTTCCCACTGGCCGAACAATGCCCTAGAGAAGCCTCTCAAGGGTATGGGGCTCCCACTAGTCGGGAAGTTTCGATTCCCATTTTGATGAAAGCTTCCCAAAACAGTATGTTCGCAGAGCTTCCGTTGTCGATGAGGATTTTGTGGACGGTAAAGTTGGTGATAAGCATGGTGACCACTTGGGCATCATCGTGCGGGTACAGCAGGACTCCTTCCTCGTCAACCTCCGTGAACGAGATCATAGAGGTGGGGTTACCCCTTTGTTGCTTGGCGGGGTGATACTCTGCCGAGAACACCTCATGGTATTGGGCCCGCTAGACATGCGTCTTCCGTCCCGATGAGCTGACACCCCAGCTCGCGAACCCTTTTGTTATGGTTCAAATTTACCCTAGAGAGGGCTGCTGCCTACGTGGCAACCGGGGGCGGGGGGGATCTGGTTATGCTTCCCCTATCGCCAGCCTTCGAGAGTTGTTCTCTTGTCAGTGTCGATCATCCCAATCCTGACTACTTTCTCTCGACCTTCTCCTCGGCTCTTGCGCTCGCCTCTTGATTGGGGAGTTGTGGCGCCTTTGTTGCTCCAAATATTCCTTCCTTCCTCCTGGAGAGTGACAACCATCTATGTTGTGTGAGGTGGACCGATGGTATGTGCAGTATTGGCATACGGCTCCCCATTCGTCCTCCCCTTGAATGATGAATGTGGGCCAGTTGTATCGCAACCATTTTCCTTCATCGATTCTTCCTCTCGCTGCTTCTCCTGAGAGTCCCTTTCCCTTTTCTCATGAGGCGTGGCCTGCACTAGGGCTTTTCCTTTTCTTTCCGCACGCTCTATCTCCTTCCTTCGCGGCTCGGTCAATGCTCAGAGGGTGTCCTTTGCGTTAATGAGGCTATCAGCCTAGTCGATGAATTCCCATAGCATCGCGGGGGTCCATCTATCCAGTTCCACCATAAACTGGGAACGTGACCAGACTCCTCCTAGGAGTGTCGCCAGGGTGATCTTCTCATCTTGGTCGTCAGCGATCATCCGCTCCTTGTTGAACTTGGACAGGTAGGATTTCAAGCTCTAGTCCTCTGTTTGTTTGATAGTGAGGAGGTATGTGGCTGGGTGCGGCCTCTTTCGACTAGACATGAATCAGGTTAAGAACAACCTGGCTAACTCACCGAAGTTGTCCACTGACTTAGGTGCTAATGACCCAAACCATGCACGCGTGGGCCCCTTCAGGGTCAACAGGAATGCCCTACAAGCGATTTTTCTCGAAAAACCATGCAGCGTCATGTGGGCCCTGAAGGTTTCCAGGTGTTCAAAAGGGTCCATATTCCCCTCATACATCTCCATGATGGGGATTCTGAACTTCGGTGTAGGGTAAAACTGTGCTTGTGAGCAGCTGGTCTACCGTTGACGATGTACCCACCTTCCGCTCTATCTCCTCGTACTTCCCCTTGAGACTGCGGAGCTTGTCTTGCATGTGTTTTCACTCCCTTCTTCTTGGGCCCCGCTTGCTCAATTTCATTGTTCTCCCTGCCCTCCTGGTCATTTCGAGAATTCTAAGTTCCGCATTCTCCTTGCTGAGTGTTTCCACCTCGCCAGTCAGTTTTGTCACCGGCAGCTTGAGAGGGCGGCCTGGGGACCGAGGAGCCTCCAATGCTAAAGTTAGTAAATATTTTTGGAGTGTAGTATATAAGTAAAGAAACTTAAAAGCTAGAAAGGATCCTCGTACCTGAGATTAGCTATTTATACTAGAAGTTCGGTAAGCAGGATCTGTTGCTATGGGATCTGGAGTCCTCGTACTATTCATTCTGTCAAATCCTTTAAATGTGGCGTGGTCCTGCGATAGTTCCATTAATGAGGTGTGCCGCCTGAGCGGTAAGGCCATTAAATGTGGCGTAGTTCTCCAACCTTCTTCCCCTAGTCTGCTTTTCTCCTAGTTCGTCTATACTTTTCATGTCAGCATATCGACGATCCTCCGCACGTTGCGTGTTCTAAGTGGGTGGGCACTTGATGTTTGGACATTATCCGAGGGATCTCAGACCATCGAGTCCCGACGAGTCTCATCTCCTGCTACACCGTCCCCCTGCTCAAGTCGTGTACAAGGGGTTCTCTTAGCAGGTCGGGTCTTTCCCTTTTCATCTTGGATCGGGCTTGGCTAGGCCTCAGGTAGGGGAGAAATCCCCCATATAATATAATATAATATATAAATAGTATTTAATTAATTTAGTACTGCCTACCTCGACAGTACTTGAGATCATTCTCTCATGCACGTACGTTACATGCAATATTGCAATTAATCAACTCGATCTAAAAGTACTGGACGTATGGTTTCAGGAGCATCTTCTTTAGCCAATATATTATATGCAGGATGCACAAAAACTACCTCTTTTTATACATACGTATATCAAGCATGTAATTAATAGCGACAAAACAGGGCATCATGACCTGACCAATTAATGCAACCAGAAAATCAATAACTCTCTTGAAAATTCCTGCCTACTCTCCAATTAAGAACTTCATAGCCTAATTAGGTGCTGTCCATCCATCATTAATTATAGGGTAGTGCTAGTGTGACAGTTGGCCTAAATTTTTTTTTTATTTTTTTTTATTTTTTTAATATATTTAAATATTTTTAAAAAATATAAAATTATATCAATATATTAATAATCCCTCCTTTAATTAATAAATAAAAAATATTAAGTAAAAATAAAAGATAAAATGAGGAGGCACATTATAATTCTTAATTATATATCCAGCCTGATCCACCAAGGAATTTATTCATCTCCATTTTTCACCCTGTTAACTCATTACTTGATGATCTGTTACTGATGGCCTTCCATCCCAGTCTGAGTATCGATATTCCCACCGTCACTACCATTGTCTTCATCGTCGCCGTTGGTTTCATCCTCGTCGGACGATAACGGCACCAGCCAACATGTTCCATGCAAGTGCCCATTCACACACACGAAATACTCCAAGCCCCCATCGTGCGAGCCTAGCCGCCTTGCTGCGCTCTTGGGCACCAACCGAGCCGTCGTCATGCTCCACACGCGAGCCCTGCAATAAGGACACCTCACTCTGTCCTCCAGCGCCGCCTGCCTTCCGATCAAGCTCGCCCTCGTCGTCGACCTGGTGAATCCCTTGAATACGCCTCTGTAAATCCCCAGGTAATCATCTTCCTTGTCGCCCGTAGTGGGATGCTCGCACGGGTCACTCACGTACAACAAATCTCCCCGACACTTCTTGCTCAAGAAGCTCCGGCCCGAGGTTTTAGAAAACCGAGCGGCCTTCACGAAGTGACCCGGCGAGGGCTGATTCACCTTGAAATGCCGCGTTGACTCGCAACCACAGCAGAAGAACATTATCTTCGCGAGCGCGTGCCACCCGCCGCAGAACCGACCGTGCGCCGTATCATGGGCCAATGAGGCCACCATGCGGGGCGCCCGGTACACGCAGAGCTCGCGCCAGAGCACACGCTCCGCTATGGCTCGGAGCTTCCGATTGACCAAAGAGGTCAGGCAGAGAGTTTGAACGTCCCATTTGATGGTCTTGAAGAGGAGCACGAGAATGCTATCATTGAGTATGCCGGACTCAGATGACTGGGACCCTTGACTCGGCGGGTAATTTGATTTAAGGCGCTCGTCCCGACTCATTGCGACGTCGCCGGAGTTTCAGGGGACCTCCGCGCGTGGATTTAAACATGTGTTCAAGTATGACGCGTGGCGTGCAGGGAAATGGCCGTGATAGAAAAGTGTAATAGATTCCGGTCTTTTTTAATAGGTAGCGTGTCGTGTTACTATTGGTGAGACGACGCGTGTAGGTAGTTATTGCTGAACTGCCGTGATAGAAATTCGAAGAATAACATCACACGTGTCCCGTTGGGAAGGGCTAAGAATCGAAATATCTTTTTGGTCCTGCGTGTCTGACTCGTTTTGTGCCTTTTGACACGAGTCCGACAGAAATATTCATATCTTTCCATCTCGGCTTATAATGGTTCCACACGTGGATAAGGCCAAGCCTAGACACGTGGTGAGGGTATGGGACCAAAAGAATTAGCCAATTGGAAAAGTGAGGGCTAAAGAGGAGTGCAAAATTAATAAACCCAATTTAAAATAACAAGAAGTGTTTTTCTATCAAAGTTGATAAAAACATGCCAACGTTAATATATATATATATATATATAAATTTGATTTAATTTTCAAATTTTCTTACAAAAATATTTATTTTTTCAAAATAATAATTGACATGATAAGTCGGTATATGTTATCATTTTTTTTGTCAATAACTTAAAAAATATAAACATATAACTATTTTACAATCTATATAGAACTAAAACCGACTCCTATAAAAATGTTGGAAATGTTGTTATCAATAGAGTATGAGAAATGTTGGAAGAGAATCTTACGCCCCACAATTTCATTTAATTAATATATAATTTGTTATTTTTATCTTTATAATTTTAACATACACATATTTAAATATTTAGATATAACAATAAAAACAATATATTACATATTAATTAAATAGAGGTGTGTCATATAAGATTTTTATCTCTAATTTCTCATTTGAGGATAATTATGACGCCATTTTTTGTAGGATTGGAAAAATACAGGAATACCAAATGTAACTGCCGGTCACATGTCCCATATCTACTCAAATTATAAAAGAGAAATGTTTATCAAATCTCTTTGTGGTAATAGATCTGTTTTGTTGCGTCTCATTTATTAAGAGGAGGATTAACTTAACAGTGTAACCAATTACAGTTTTTTTTCACTTCCTCTCTCTACTTTCTCGCTGAAACAGAGTAGATGTTTTTTTTCCTACCCTTGTGTAGGCAGTCAAGGGCTGATCTTTTTTCTCCTCTTCTTCAAGAGGAGAAACAAGATATTTTTTGCGATGGACGAGGAACTGCGATTGCTATATGAGCAGCTTTACCTTACTGCAGAGGAGTCTGCAAAGGTAGTTGTAGAAACAACGAGACTGGATGATGTTAAGGCTCGAGGTGAGAAATCTTTTATGGTTAAGCTATTTACGGATCGACACTTTAATCGTGAAGCATTTAAACAGACGATATGACGGATCTGGCGACTAATTAAGAGCATAAAATTTCAGGATCTAACAGCGGGTCTGATGCTGGTGGAGTTTGATGACCCAAGGGATAAGGCACGAGTCCTCCAAGATGGTCCTTGGACTTTTGACAAATAGTTGGTATTAACCAATGAGTTTGTGGGCCATCTACAAGTGCACGAAGTCTCCATGACAGAAGCCAATTTCTGGGTTAAAATTCATGACCTACCACTGATTGCACAGAATGAATATGTCAGCAAGTTGATTGGGGAGGCACTAGGTAAGGTCATTGCAGTGGATGTTGATTATGATGATTTAGGATGGGGGAGTACATGAGAGTCTGAATAAGTCTGGACATTACGAAGCCTTTGTTGCGGCTGAAGAAGATTACCCTAGGCTCACACAGAGACTGTTGGGTACGGTTCACCTACGAGAGGCTACCGGATTTCTGTTACCAGTGTGGGTGTATGGGACACTCCCATCGTGACTGGAAAATCTGGAAGTCCCGAACCGCGGATCATACGTGGGATAGGCTTCCTTACAAGCTATGGTTGAGGGAGGTGCCGCCTGCTGGATGGGGGGCTAATAACCGCCAGATGGGTCAAAAGGCCAATAACACCGGGAAGCAACAAACTCCTATCTCTTCGGCGAATACCGAGGGACAAGCCACGAATTTGCAAGCGAAATATACGGGAACTTCAAATAATCGAGATACCAAGGATGAGGCGGTTGCGCCTAGTCAATTATTTAATGTTCCTATCTATAAAGAGCAATTGTGTGATTAGAGGAGTGAAGTTGAAGTTTCGAAGGAAGGCGTCCCGAATAAAGAGTTACAATCCGTGGAAGAAGGATTTTTGAATGCCATGGTTGACGTCGTACCCAATGGCCAGGAACACACCTCATAAGATAAGGATACCGTTCTATCCTCTAATGGGCCTCTAATGGATCACGTGGTGAGTCCAACAAAGCCTTTTGATATAGGAGTTGCCACGCCCAAACCTAAAGCTAAAAGTAGAAGGCATATACCCCGGGTGATTGAAGTGGAAACCCCTGAAGCTTCTACCAAGGCTCGGCGAAAGAGACCTGCTCCATCTACTGAACACGAATATGCAAGGGCTGCAAAGAAGGCTTCCACATGCTTACCTACTGGTTTGTTGGAGGAAGATGATCATACTGGATCGGCGGAGGCTGCTAACCGGGAATCCTCACGGGCTTGGGAACCCACGAGGATTTCAAACTCTTCTTGATCTAATCAGGAAGGAAGCTCCCGATGTTGTCTTCCTGTAGAAGACAAAAGTTACATCTCACGTAATGGATAGCTACAAAGTCAGGTTAGGTTTTCTCAATTGCCTTACTGTTGATTGTTGTGGCCGTAGTGGAGGCTTGGTGCTTTTATGGAATGCAAATGTTAGCTTGCAAGTGATTAATTATTCAGCTAATCACATACATGTTATGATTACAAATGGTGTAGATAGAAATAGGGATTGGTTTCTAACAGGATTTTATGGCCATCCTGAAACTGCCAAGAGGAACCAAACCTAGGATTTTATCCGTTCAATTGCCACTTCAATTGACAAACCTTGGCTTGTTTATGGCGATTTCAATGAAATCTTGGATCATAATTAAAAGTGGGGTGGAAGAATGAGACCTCAACGTTAATTAGATGATTTTCGATCTGTTCTTATTGACTACCAATTGATGGACCTGAGCTGTTCTCTCCATGCCTACACATGGTGCAATAGGAATTTGTGAAAGACTTGATCGATGCTTAGCAAATTCTAGTTGTGTTGATTTATGCCCAAATTTTAGTGTTCAACATGGGACTGTATCCTACTCGGATCATATTCCTGTGTGCCTTAATGCTAGCTTTCCTACTCAGCAAAGGGGCAAAAGGATGTTCAGATTCGAGGCTATGTGGGTGGGTCATGTTGACTGTGAAAAAATTATCATGATACATGGCAGGAGGAGCAGAGCAGAAGTTGCATGGCTGCTGCCATGAGTATGATCTCAATTTGTGGGGGTAAGTTAGCTAGTTGGAACCAAAAGAAGTTTGGCATGGTTCAGAGACAGATCAAACAATCCCAAGTAAAGCTGAAAAATTTGCAATCTATGGATCTCACTCGTGAGAAAGTAGAGGAACATAAAAAAGCAAGAGAGGAGGTTTAGTTGTGGCTAGAGAGGTAGGAACTTATGTGAAAACAGAGATCAAAGGTCCAGTGGCTGTGCTATGGGGACCAAAACACCAAGTATTTCCATCAAAAAGCTTCCCAGAGAAAAAAGAGAAATTTTCTCCAGAAATTGAAGAATGGAAATGGTATTTGGAAAGAGGGAGCCCATCAAGATAAGCTAGTTAGGGAGTACTTTAGCTCTCCGTTTACTGCTTCAGCAGAAAGAGGTTCAATGGACATTCTGAATGGGGTGGAACCAAGGGTGACTGCAGAAATGAACACTGAGTTAGAAAAGATTTATAATGCTGAAGAGGTTTTTACTGCGTTAAGGCAAATGCATCCTAGCAAAGCCCCCGGCCCAGATGGAATGCCACCAATATTTTTTCAAAAATATTGGCACATCATTGGAGATAAAGTTACTGCAGCTGTGCTCGAAGTCCTCAACAGAGGTCAACTTCCAACTGATTTAAACCACACTCTGTTAGTATTAATACCAAAGACATGTTCACCTACGTTAGTTTCTGATTTTAGATCTATCAGTTTGTGTAATGTAATTTACAAGCTTATAGCCAAAGTCATTACTAATCGATTGAAAGGTGTGTTGCCCACCATTATTTCTTATACACAATCTACATTTGTGCTTGGAAGACTTATCACAGACAATGTGTTAGTAGCTTATGAACTGATCCACTATCTTAAACATAAGAGCAAGGGGGAAAAGGGCTTTATGTCACTGAAATTGGACATGTCCAAAGCTTATGATCGAGTGGAATGGGACTTCCTTGAAAGCATTTTAAGAAAGTTAGTGTTTACTCGTGGGTTGGTTGATCTCATCATGAAATGTGTGACCTCAGTCTCATTTTTTGTCATGGTGAATGGTAACCCTACTGAGCCAATACTGCCTTCTCGAGGCATTAGACAAGGGGACCCCTTGTCCCCTTACCTATTCCTCTTATGCACTGAATGTTTAATTAGTTTGCTTAAAAATACTGAATTGGACAAATCTATTAAGGGGATTAAAATCTGTAGGGAGCACCTAGTATTAATCATATGCTTTTTGCTGATGATTTCATTGTGTTCTGTGAAGCGGATGTAGCCACCTCAGTTAGTATTCAAGGTCTGTTAAGGAAATATGAATTAGCCTCTGGTCAGATGATTAACAAATAGAAAACTGCCAAGATCTTCAGCTTTAATGTGCCTGATAACTTGAAAGAAATCATTATGGCTATGTGGGGAGGGAGTACAGTACAACAATATGAGAAATATTTGGGCTTATCTCCCACTGTTGGGAAAGCAAAATATGCTGCCTTTGCAGCAATTAAAAGTAAGATATGGAGGAGACTACAAAGTTGGAAGGAAAAATTATTGTCTCAAGGGGGTTGGGAGATCTTACTAAAGGCTGTTGCATGTTCTATTCCATCTTTTGCGATGAGTTGCTTCAAATTACCCACTGCTTTCTGTAGAGAATTAGAGAAGATGATGGCTCGGTTTTGGTGGGGACAAAGAGATGATGGGAGGATGATCCATTGGGTATCATGGGACAAACTGTGTATTCCTAAATGCAGAGGTGGAATGGGATTTAGAGACCTCAAAGTTTTTAACATGGCCCTTTTAGCTAAACAAGCTTGGAGGGTGCTCAAGTATGAAAACTCTTTAATACACAAGCCGTTTAAGGCTAAGTATTTCCCTAATTCCTCATTTTTTGAATCCCAAATAGGCCATAACTCTTCCTACACTTGGAAGGGAATTTGGGAAGCTAAAAATATGTTGATGAAAGGGTGTCATTGGCGGATTGGGAATGGGGCTAATGCTCGGATACGGCAAGATAACTGGGTTCCTGGCTATCAAAGTTTAATGTTGGAGGAGACTGACAATGCAGCAAGGGACTTTTCAGAAAGAGTAGCATCTTTGATAGATCTCGAGACAAGCTGGTGGGATGTCTCCATGGTTAGAGCTCTCTTCAATCCAAGAATAGCTTCAGATGTAATGAAAATCCTTCTTAGTCCAGGGCAAAATTTTCAGTGTTCGAAGTGGATATAGATTTTTCAAAAATCTTACACAACATGATATTGCTAAGAGTTCAAATGCCAATGAAAATGTGGAAAGCTATTTGGAAAATGAGGGTCCCCAATAAAGTTAGAGTTTTTGCTTGGAGAGCTTGCAAGGAAAGCCTACCTTCGAAACAAAACCTGTTTAAGAGGAAAATTATAGAGTCCTGCATGTGATTTTTGCAATAATCCTATTGAAGATGTATCACGTGCTGTGTTACAGTGTCATGATGTTAAAGCTGCATGGCGGCAACTTTTACCTGCTCTAACTTTTTTTCTTGACTTATGCACAGTTACGGAAGCAGTTGTGTCGCTGTTACATAGAGGGGATCAAGGTTTACTTAGCAGATTTTTCTTAATTGCATGGTCATTCTGGTATAGGCACAACAAATGGACCATTGAGCACAGCTTACTGGACCCTTTGCAGGCTGCAAACTATGCTATTCGTTCGCAAAAACCTGTACTCCTAACATCTGCCGAACCACACTATCCAATGCAGAAATTGGGTTGTTGGCGAGCTTCTCCTCCTGGTTTTTGCAAGCTAAATGTTGATGCTGCATTATTTTTTAATCTTAAAAAGGCTAGAGTAGGGGCTGTTCTTAGGGATGGGAAAGGAAATGTTCTAATGGTTGTAAGTAAATCTGAGCATGAGCTTCATGAACCAGCATCTGTCGAGTTGCTAGCCATGTTACGAGGTCTGCAGTTTAGTTTGCATTTAGGGATTTCCAAAGTTGTGCTAGAGAGTGACTGTTTACTCATGGTGGAAGCTTTGGCTGCTTTTGAAGATGCCTTATCAAGCCAAGGTAATCTATTAAAGGAGGTTAGAAATCTACTCAGCCATTTCAACGAGTATCAAGTTCAACATGTAATTAGAGATGGAAATCAGGTGGCTCACTTCCTAGCAAAGCATGCATGGTCAGTCTATGATTTGGAGATGTGGATGGGATCTGTCCCTTCTTTTCTACATCAATATATATGGCTTGACCAAGCCAATTTGTAAACATTTCATTTGATGATTAAGTGAAGTTCTTTAAAAAAAAAAAAAAAGAAGAAGAAGAGAGAAATGTTTTATTCATACAAAAATTTTATAAAAATAAATTATAAACTAAGGTCACTTAATAAGATATATTAGATTATAAAATTACTTTTATTATAAATCTATGTCAGTTTGTAAATTTATTTTTATAAGATTTATTTGTAACTGTAACACTTTTCATTATAGAATAGTAAGAAAAAGAATTGGGAATCTCAATCTATAAAATTATCTCTAATTGCATTGTTATGAGAAATGATGGATCCATATAATAAATCTAAGGGCAATGTTAGGAACATGGAGTCCGTGTACAAGATGGACCTCTCACATTAAAGATATTTTTTACTGTTTAATTTAACAGTAAAAATACTATTCATATGAGGGGGCGTATCCAAATCATTTCTGTAAATCTATTTTCATGAACCATAGGGATTAAAGCATTTTGATTAGAATTTCACCTTTGATCCTTTCATGATCTGTCAATTTAAGTAGTACATAGGTTATAAAAATGAAGTCTTTTTAAGCATTCAAAATTTGTTTTGCTCCATAATCTAAGTTAGTAGCTCCCAACTTGGTCTTGGGTATCCACTCAGACCATCTACGCATATCAGTTGGTTACAAAAATTATCTTTTTTTTTAATTTTTAGGTTTTAAAACAAGCATTTTATTCACATAAAAAGATCAAAATACATAAGAAGGCTGGTGTGTGGTTCCCTAACTAACACTCCACAACACGTGGAGGTTACGCACGAGCTAATTAAGCCGTGTATGAGATTCACGCACAGAGATTTTTGCAACGATTCCACCTAGTACCAATTGGTCAATGGCTAAATAGTTGCGTCGTGTACCATTCAACAATACTGTTAGACTATGATCCTAGAACTGTTCATCCGGGTTCCAAATCGGATACTCAGGGTATATCTGGCTTAGAACCCGGATTTCAAACTCGGGTTATGACTCAGGCTGGAATCCAGATGAAATTAGATTTTTGAAACCCGAAAATCCGGATTCCAGGCTGTACCCTTTTTTTTTTTCAAAAGCCTATGGTTAAATGTTTTCCAAAAAAAAAAGTAATGTTAAAAAGCATAAATAATTTTTTTTTAATCTAAAAGCCTATATTTCAAGAAATCATGTTGAAAAGCATAATAGCATTGAACATTGTCCATAATAATAAAAATATATCAAAATAGAAAATTAAATTTTATGTAACAAATAAGTAAAATTAGAAACTAATTACCTTTTTATGCATGTAAAAGAAAATATATACAATATTCATCATATAAAATGCATGCAACACAATGCAATTCACTACATATTATATTATTTGGTATTTATACATTACATTACAAAACAAAAAATTACAATATATGAATTACAAAACACAACTTTGGAAGAAGATTATTAGATAGGTGTGAGCGGAAACACATCATCTAACGAAAATTGATGGATCTCTGTCCCCTCTACTTCAAATATCTTCCCGGTATTGTTATTGTGGTTAATTTGCAAGACATTGATGTAGATGAACATCTGCAGACGTGGTAAGGCATCAGTGGCAGACTTAGCAATTTTTTGAATCTCCTAAAATCACAAAACCATATTACTTAGCAGGGAAAATAAAAAAAATATTTTGCAAGTACATATTCACAAGAAAAATCAAATGAAGAAGTGAGAGTTAACCACAAATGATATAGTTCAACTAATGCAGTAGACTCTAATTCTAATCTCAAGTACTCTTAATAAAGAACCCAGATTCATTTCAGGAAAACCACTTCAGTCTCAATCTTGGAAACATTACATATTAGAGGAAGAGGAGTTATCTTCCATACCCCTCCATGCATTGACTCTTCATTCTCAATCTTGAAGCCCTTGAGGTATATTGAAGATTAAAAACTCACTCATTTAGTGTACACCGACTTGTTAGATCAAACATGGACAAAATTGCCACAGAGTCCTTACAAGCAGCAAGAACGTAATCCCTAGACTTCTTATCACCTACAAGCATATAGTGATGAAAAATAAACAAATGGGTCAGATGCCATTATATTCTATTTTATTTCAGTCATTGAGTACATGTCAGTCAAGTTGTAAATTCTTTAAGATCCATGTTTCTGCACTGGGCTGCCAAATGAATAAGAGACATAGCAATACATACATAGAAAACATTGATGTCTGGTTATCTCTGTAACTCATCCAAACAAACCAAAAAACCATGAGCAAAATAGACCCAGATGAGTAATTCCACAGATTTTGGCGAAGATGTGGAACATCATAACAAGAAAGAAATTGTTAGAAATACTAGATCAGAATGCACAGCGGAAGCGATATTACCTCACAGGAAATATCCCGGATCTAGTGCGGTTGTCCCACGGATTCTCCAGCATCGTTGTTCATCCACGATCTTCACATCGATGGTGGAGTGTGCTACATGATAATACCAGAGCAACACTCACACGTTCCACAGCTTAGATGCCGTGACTAGAGAGAACCATTTGAGAGAGAGAGCTTGTTTTTCCAAGTATTTTTTCTAAAGAATGGGAGAGACTATGTAAATAGCCTCTCTAGTGTAACCCCCTGGCTGGCCATTAAGGGCCAGCCATCAAGCCTCATGAAGTGGCTTAAGAGCCACTTCATAACCCCCCAAGAGGAGGTAAAGGGGTACCCACTATGGGTGCCCCTTTCTTACAGAAATCTCAATATTAAAAGTGTATGCAGAAGATATAGCAAAAACCATTAAAAACAACATAAGAGTCGAGAATTACAACCAAAGAGGCAGGCCCCTTTGACAGCCAAGAATAATCTAATTTTGATGCAAAGTTGGTTAAAAAGACTTGAGCTTCCAGCTCAAAAAAGCGGGGAAAACTCAAGCTTCCAACTTCATAATATGTATATGTATAAAATAAATCTCATATCAGGCCCAATAATGACACTAGAGAGAACTCGAGTATTATATATATATATATATATATATATATAACATCAACCCATGAATGAAGGGTCCATCAATACTAGAAGAACCACAGTAGCACCAATGAAGTCATTGGTAAGATCACAATCCATTGTTGACCAATGAATCATCATCAAGATGGTTTTGCATGAAGGAGAAGAGAAAATACTATATTCGAAAACTCAGGAAAGTCGTAGACTCAAAATGTTGAAAGGAACCTTAAAACTTGGTCCTCGCTTGGCTAAACTTGCAAAAGAACACAGATCAAATATGTGTTATGCTGCTTCTATAACTAGGAATACATAACTATGAACATAAAGAAGTCTACCAACCACAATTATACTTCACTTATCCTTATTGAAAACAGAAACCCATGATTTAGAAAATTCCCACAAACCACCCACCTGTAACACCCCACTTACTTGCCCCATTAGGTTAACTCTTAGGTTAACCCTAAATTTTAGAAGGATAGCTCACATACTTAGAAGAATACTGACTTTCGTTAGGCAAGCGGAGTTCAATTTCTTTCTTCAAGCTCTGATTTGAATTTTCCTTCTTTGATCATCCATTTCTAGCATTCATTAGCCATACTTGCATTTTTATTGAGCCTTAGTACATGTCATTTTGTGTGTTGACATGTCAAACCCCAAAAACCGTTTCATTTGGCAACCATGTGTACTTTATGTGCAATGGACCAAAATATCCTTAGCCCAGATTATTTTCAAGGATGATTATATCTTTAGTTCCATGAATTTTCTATGAAAAAATCATTATGGTTGATTGTGGAAAAACCCTAGTCGAAACCCTAAATATTTTCAAAATGTCGATTTTACCCTTGGGAATTTCAGCCAACCCTTATTTATTTTCTTTTCTTTTTGTTCTATTTAGGCACCCTCTCAACCACCCAATCACTACCGTTTAAGCCACCCTAGAGGGAACTTGATTACACTTTGCCTAGCCACTAGAAACGAAGGGAGTAAGACAAGAGAATATGACAAAATTGCTAACCCTTGCCCAAACCCTAACCGCCAGTCATTAAGGGCTTAAACCCTAGTATTAATTACACCACATTTTCTCTCTCCACCACCCACACGGCAACTCTGTCTCTCTTTCTTTCCCTTTGGTTGATTCTCTTACAACCTAGACACCATCATGCTAACCTACATGGAGGAGCTAAGCTTGAGAGGCATCATGAGCCACCACCCAAACCACCCAATGATGAAGCACCCATGCCCAATGCCACCTTCACTTCAAGGGCTATATAAACCCCTCTTCACCTCACTTCTTCCTCACTTGACTTCACTTTCCTCCCTTGATCTTAGTTTCCTTATTATTTTTATGATTACGGTGTTAGTAGTTATTTTTAAGCATGAGGATCCTTAGTAGCGGAGTTGCATACTTAGGATAGGGTTAAGATTAAGTGCATTTTTGTTTTGAGGAAATTAGCTATGGCATGATTAATTATGGTATAGTTTGATCATAGGATTATTTATGGAAGTTTAGATTAAGATGAAAAGCATGCCATGACTAGTTTTAAGTTCTATCTTGTTTTGATCATCAAAGAATGAATGGTTCAACTTTCAATCATGCTTCATTTGAGGAAATTAGTTTATTTTACTTAGGCTTGAAATGTGAGCATTTAAAAAACCTTCTGATTGGGATAAGAAGAAATTAGCATGTCATCAGTGATAGGATCATACCATGCATCATTGAGGTTTAGTTAGCATTTGAGGATTTAAGAATGTCCATGAGGATTCTAGTGAGCATGTTCTTTGGAGGTTTTGCCTTGCATGCATTCGTAGGGATCATTAATGAGTTCATTTAGGCATCAACTAGAATGCATGCCATGCATTTCATGAGGAAGGTTAAGGATTATTAGATAGCATGCATCATTTAGATGTCTAAGGGCATTTTTGTAATTTCCCTTTTCTTGTCACTGTCTATTTCCGTTAAGTTAGTTAGATTCTAACCTAGCATGATTTATTTCACAGCCAGTACTTCGCTTACAGCTTCAATAGTCTGTAAGTTGGCCCCTAACTTACACTTTGATCGATTATTTATAATTTATTGATAAATGTCATTTTTATAACTGTCATTTTTACATGAACTGTCATATCATTGTTTGCATTCAAACATTATTTTTGTGCCACTCATATGCATTTCATGAAAATAAATCATTCTTTTTCGAAAGCCTTTGCATGAAAATTATTTTATCATAACCCTAAAGGCTAGGATGGGGAAGTATCCTAGTGAAACTCATCTGTCCACTCTGGAGTGATTAAATATGGAGTGGTAACCATTGGGTTGATGAAAAATAGTCAACAGGCTTCGAATGTGTTCTTTTTAAAGAACACTGAAGCGAAGTCATACGTTACAACACCTAATGTCATGTTATGATTTTTACGATGTTTTGTTATGCTATATTACCAATGTATTGAGAACGAGTCTATAGACAATATAGT
Organism: Juglans regia; assembly: GCF_001411555.2. NCBI lineage: Eukaryota > Viridiplantae > Streptophyta > Magnoliopsida > Fagales > Juglandaceae > Juglans > Juglans regia. The sequence continues at coordinate 12,790,315 of NC_049908.1, forward strand.
TTCAACATGAGTTGTACAATGGTCACCGGCAGGTACTCATAGTGCAGATGGAGAACTGTGACGATAAAATACGTTACGTTAATTCCATGATTTTATAATGAAAGACTAAGTTTTTACAACAAAAGTGATATTATGTTCTCTGTAAGAAAATGTGCATAAAAAATCTATTTTTTTCCTTAAGAAATCTGAATGGGAGACAAATACAATTTTTCTGCATTTCATGTTTATCATTATTCATGCATAGTCTATCTTTGTGCAAGTTGGTTGTCTAACTTACTGAAATTTTAAATAAATCTCACTCATTATGGACCCACTATCATTTCACTCGAAATAAGAAAAGTTGTAGATGCAGATGAACCCAATGGACTAGTGGATCAAGAGGAATGAGGAGGAACCAGACGTCGACAGGAGACTTGATCTTATTATGATATTTCTAGGCCTAACCCTTCATGCTAAAGAACACATGAAGCAACTGGTTTAGATCCTTTTGGAGAACTTGATATTTTGTACTAAGATTAAGCTACCTGATGTCTTGAAACTTATGGTTCAATCTATATAATTAGGATGATTTAGTTATTCTGGCATCAATTCACTTTCACCCTTATTTTTCAGTGCGATTATTGCATATTGCTAGTTGCATTTCTAGGATGCATTGCATATTAGCTATTAGGTACGGGGGTATGTAACCTTGTGTCGCATGTCCAGACGCTCTAAGTCTCTGTTACATCCCAAGCAGAGGTTGGGGGCGTCACACCTACATAACAAATGAGCATTAAGCCAAGGCCAAGGACGCAGATGGCTGCACCAAATAACTGCCATCGAGAGAAACATATACTTCTCTTGATAAAATAACTAAAATTATCAACAAAATTTCACGACTATTATTGTAAGTGTTACTGGGCCAAGATGCAAGCTTATTAATCAGTGTGAGGGACCAAATTTTGGAGAAATGCATATAAAACAAGCTACAAATCTCCACTAGTAAAAAAATAGACTACAAACTACAGATCTCCACAAGTCAAAAAGAAGCTACAGAATGTCGTGCTAGATGATGCATCCAAATCTACAGATCTCCATCGGTCAAAAGCTACAGAACCCAAAAAGGAAAAACAACCCATAATTTAAAAAAAAAGAGCAGATCGAGCAAAAGTTTTATTTTTATTTACTTCATAAGTGTCAAAATTTTTATTTTTTGTTTCTCTTCTGCATACAAACATCACTATAGCTGACTCAAATTCCTAAACACATGCAGATACAGACATAACACATCACTACAGAAGCGTATTTCAAACTCAATATTTTCTCACAACCTAAATCGAAATAATAGCACCAACACATAGAGAGAGTGTGTGTGAAATGGAGAAAAACTAACCATAGGTTGTAGAAGTCGACGATGGAACGAAAAAGTAGAAGACGACGACCAAGAGGAATAGATCTTCGATCGGTAGAGGAAGAGTCACAGGAGGCTAGGGTTTCGGCTCTAGAGAGAGAGAGAGAGAAGACGACGACTACGGAGCCACATGTGAGAGACGACAAGTCGACGGCTAGGGTTTCAACACACGACAGAGGAAGGCTAGGGTTTCAGCACTTGGGCAGAGGAAGGTAGGTTTTGGCACTAGAGAGAGAAGAGAGAGAGTGAGTGAGTGAGTAAGAGCAATACTGAGAGAGATAGATGACAGGGGTGGGGGGGATTTTAACCCTAGCATAAATGTTTTGATCATGGATCAGTGTGTTTAAACAAGACCCGGGTTTTGCAACACCAAGTTCCGGCCTGGGTTTGATCTGGGCTGGAACCCAAAATCGAAACCCAGTTATCCCAGTTCCAGATCGGGTTAGGAAAAACTCAGGCCAGATGAACAGTCCTGTCTGATCTATTTAAAAAATGCATCAATATTATGTAAAAAGGTCCAACACCGATTAGATGTTCAGATTTTTTTTTTTTTTAATGATTTTACCTGTAAAAGGTTTATCGATTTCTTTAAGACTTTTAGGCTGAGTTTTTAGTATGGGTATTGTTATTTTAATATTGATTAATATGTACCCAACTCTGATGGACTTGAAATAGCGTATTAAATAAGCATGGAACTTGGGAATTTCAGTATAAAAATACATTATACATGCTTATTTATACATTATAATAAGTTAAAGGTTATTACATAGCCAAAGGAAAATAAAGTGTTTATTGAACCATTGCACACTCGTGCACCATAGTGCACACACTTACACTTTGGAAAGAAATAGACTTTAGCACACACGTTTCTCTCTGCTTCGAGCTAATTCACTCCAGTGTTCTCACAGCCCTAGCTTCTAAAGGATTCATGCAACACACGGAACAGGAGGGACTAACCAACTCCCATGAATGGAGAGAGGAGAACCTATGGGGAGCACAACAGAGGATTCACGATGGAAGGTTAAGAGCATAGCAGATGATTCGTGAGGGGAGGTTAAGAAGACATCAAAGGATGGAGAGGAGGGATGGAAGAAATTTAGAGAAGAATTCAGTAGAAATAGAACAATTTTTGAAGAGGGATCTTTTCGCTCCCTTACTACTTTTATTTTTAGGGTTTATCTTGCTTTCAATTTCAAATGCTACTATTTTTTATTTTCAGTTATATTTACTACACCATGAGTGAGTAAACTTTAAAACCTAAGCTTGGGGATCCTACGAATAGGTGGGGTTTCATTGGGGTTTTCGATTTCCTTTGCGATTAACTCATTGTCTCTATGGATTTTGTATCATCTTTGATTCGATGCCATTGTTAGGGTTTCTCACCACCTCCTGGCTCATCGTTGACTAAAAGGCACGGTGGATGCTTGGGATGCGTGGAATCCTAACTCTGAGTAAGCACACTGAGGGTTGGATTGATATGAATTAGACAGAGGTTATTCAGAAAATTATGTTGTGAATGCATGCATCATATACATCATCTAGACACTTTATTCTTGACATAAATAGTGTTTGAAGGATTTAACGAAATCCCTAACCCTTTTAACTCAATCTGTGAAAGGGAAACCCATGGCTTAGGTGTTTGACAAAATTCCTCTTAGAAAAATAATATTTGGTTTTGCACCCGTTTCACTCAAAGCAAACTCCCAGTTTTCTTCAACTGGTTAGCAAACACTCATCCAAATTAAACATACTTTACAAAGGATTCATTCTTTGGGAAAAATCAAACTCACTTGATTCATTTGTCTCGAGAACTGTGTGCAATCTATTTCAAAACCATTGCCAAAGTTTCGTTAATCTATGTATTTTTTTTAATCTAAGTTTTCTTCAGTAAATAAAATAATTTCTCATCTCAGTACAGGAACACCACAGTTTTGATTCATAAAATGCCTTAGTCCCTGTGAATTCGACCTTGGGGCTCTCACTATACAACAATTGTACACCTTCTGCACTTGGGAGGCACTTTAATTGGAGAGACAAGTTTTTGGTGCCGTTGCCGGGGATTAAAGGCAATTTACAAAACTGTCATGTTACTGCAGTGAGGATGGGTGATTGAGTTGTGAACCTATTCACACTCTGGTGACCTCTAATCTTGACTTCTATTTTTTTTTTCTTTCTTTATTTTTCATTGTTATCCTTGAATAAACTTCCTGTTGAATTTTATTGCTTATTTGCTTATTTTTATTATCCCTACTATACACCAACTTTGGTGTCTATCTGGTAGGATTATTTGGGTATTTGCACATCTGTTTGGACTAAAGACCATTCATCTCGACTGGTTAGAATAGAACCTGTGACATATCCTGACTGTGAATCACTTTCATTTGATTCACCTTCTGAAAATTCTAGTACCATGGCTAAAGAAGAGTAAGATGAGAGGAGAGAGTGGGTAATCATAATAGGACTCTTAGGGATTATTTGCAACCTGTTAGGACTAGTTCACCCTCATGCATTATCCAACCTCTAAATGAAAACAACTTCAATTTTAAACCTGGCATGATTCATTTGATACCTCATTTCCATGGAATGGAATCCGAAAATCTATATTTGCATATCAAAGAATTTGAGGAAGTTTGTTCTACATTCATGGATAAAACTTGCACGAAGGAAGTGATTAGGCTCAAGTTATTCCCATTTTCATTGAAAGATAAAGCTAAAACTTGGTTGAACTCCTTAAGGCCTAGATCAATAGGGACATGGCAAGAGATGCAAATTGAGTTCTTAAAAAAAGTATTTCCTATGCATAGAACTAATGCATTAAAAATACAAGTTATGAATTTTTCTCAAAAGGACACTGAAACTTTCTATCAATGTTGGGAGAGATTCAAGGATTTGCTTAGTGCCTATCCTCGTCATTGGTATGAAAACTGGAGAATAATCAGTTTCTTCTATGAAGATTTGCAACCCAAAATGAGGCAATTTATGGAAACTATGTGTAATGGAGAGTTCTTTAACAAAGAACTAGAGGAGGCATTCGAGTGCTTTGATTACTTATCTAAAAATGCTCAATCCTGGGACACTTTAGATATTTATGATAGGACTGAGCCTATAAAAACCATAACTGGAGGGAGTAAGTATAACTTGAGAGAAGTAGATGATTTAAATGCTAGGATGTTTATGATTTCTAGGAAACTACAAACCATATATGTAAATAAGACCAATGACGTTCAAGCTGTCCCAAAGACCCCAGAAAAATGTCATATTTGTAAGGATATAGGGCATACAACTAGTGACTGCTCCACAATACCAGCTTTTAAAGAAGTCCTTCTAGATCAAACTAACGTTGTTAACATGGTTGCCAAACCTTTTGCAGGTCCATTTTCAAATACCTACAACCCTAATGGAGGAGTCACCCAAACTTCAGTTGGAGGAATGAGCAAACAACTCAATCCTCATCCCATTCATCTGTGCCTCACCAGTATGCAACCAATGCACACCCAGTTGGGCAGGGGTCATCTCAATACCTTGCACCAGCATCTTTAGGCCAGAGGAGAAACCTGGAAGAAACTATCCACCAAACGGCAGCCAACCTTCAGCAGTTCATGCAAGGGCAAGCAAGTATCAATAACCAAAACTCACAAGCCATCAACAACATCAGAGGGTCTCTAACAAGACTCACAACAACTCTGAGTATCTAGGAGAAAGGAAAGATCCCTGCACAGCCACATCCCAATCCTTAGTGCCAGGTTCACCAAGTGATCGAAATGGGTGAAGACTCCACCCTTAAACAAGTGAAGGTTGTCACAACCTAGAGGAGTGGAAAAGTTCTGGAAAATCCCACCCCTAAGCCAGACATTATTGGTAAGGATTCTAACCCATTGCTTGTTGAATCTGAAAAGAAAAATTGGCAAGCACCTGCACCCTTTCCTACAAGGTTAGCCCCTTTACACAAAGACAATAATCATTTTGAGATTTTAGAAGTTTTTAAGCAAGTAAGGATTAACATACCTTTATTAGATGCCATCTAGCAAATCCCCACTTATGCAAAATTTCTAAAAGATTTGTGTACTATCAAGAGAAAACTAGCTTTCACACTGAGTAGGTCAGTGCAATCATACAAAGCACACCCCACCCAATTACAAGGACCTTGGTTCACCCAATATTGCTTGCATAATTGGAAACTCTAAAATTGGTCATGCATTACTAGATTTAAGGTCTAGTGTGAACCTGCTGCCTTATAGTGTTTATGAAAAGCTTGGCTTAGGTGAGTTGAAACCTACTTCCATTACCTTACAGCAAGTTGACAGGTCAATCAAAATACCTGGAGGGGTGGTGGAGGATGTTTTAGTCCAGGTTGATAAGTTTTATTACCAAGTAGACTTTGTTGTTCTTGACATGCAACTTTCAACAAAATCTTTGTTTCAAGCACCTGTAATTTTGGGAAGACCATTTTTTGCTATCTCAAATGCTCTAATAAATTGTAGAAGTGGTGTTCTAAAATTAAGTTTTGGAAATATGACTTTGGAACTACATATTTTCAACTTGTGTAGGCAACCCCAAGAAGTGGAAGAAGAGCAGGAAGTAAACCTGTTAGAAAGCATTTTTTCACAAACTTTTCCATTGTCCTACCAGTTTATTGATTCATTAGTTGATTTAGAGAATGATTTTGACCCACTTGACACAACTAATGATTTGTCCTCTACTTTATTTGTAGGAAACCCAACTAGGCTGCATTGGAAACTCAAGCTTGAACCACTTCCCCCAATGACAGCAACAGTAAGGCCTCAGAGGAGTAGATCCGAGCATTAGATCTCTAGCCCCTACCAGCAAAACTCAAGTATGCTTTCTTGGGACCTCATAGCACCTTCCCAGTGGTCATCTCTTCTTCTCTAACTAATAGGCAATAAGAGGAGCTATTGGAGGTCCTGACAAAACTTTAAAATGCCATAGGCTGGACCTTGGCCGACATTAAGGGCATTAACCCTTTAATCTGTACACATAAGATTTATCTGGAGGAGGATGCTAAGCCTTCTAGGGAAATGCAAAGAAGACTTAATCCTTCAATGAAAGAAGTAGTAAAAAATGAGGTTCTAAAATTGCTAGATGTGGGTATAATTTACCCCATTTCTGATAGTAAGTGGATCAGCCCCATACAAGTGGTCCCAAAAAAATCTGGGTTGACTGAAACAAAAAATGATAAAAATGAGTTAGTGCCAACACAGGTAACTACAGGTTGGAGAATGTGCATTCATTATAGGAAGTTTAATGCTTCAACTAGAAAGGACCATTTTCCTTACCATTTCTCGACCAAGTCTTGGAGAAAGTTGTTGGCCATGCATTTTATTGTTTCCTAGATGGATTTTCAGGCTATTATCAAATTGAAATAGCCCCTGAGGACCAAGAAAAAAAACTACTTTTACTTGTCCATTTGGAACCTTTGCATTTAGAAAAATGCATTTTGGGCTGTGTAATGCCCCATCAACTTTCTAAAGATGCATGCCTAGCATATTCAGTGATCTAATTGAAAGTAGTTTAGAAGTCTTTATGGATGACTTCTCTGTTTTTGGGAGCACTTTTGAGAAATGTCTCATTAATTTGCAAGTTGTTTTGGCCAGGTGTGAGGAAAAATATTTGCTGCTCAACTGGAAAAAGTGCCACTTTATGGCTTAACAGGGTATAGTATTGGGCCACATAGTGTCCTCGAAGGGTTTTGAGGTGGATAAGTCCAAAATAGATCTAATCTCTAAACTCCCCATACCTAAAACTGTAAAGCACGTTAGGTCATTTTTGGGACATGCTGGGTTTTATAGGAGGTTTATCCATGGGTTTAGCTCCATTTCTACACTTTTATGTAAATTGCTCATGCATGACATTGTTTTTGAGTGGACCATAGAACATCAAAAAGCATTTGACCAACTCAAAACTTACTCACTAAAGCTCCTATCATGCAAGCCCCTGATTGGTCCTTTCCCTTTGAAATCATGTGTGATGCTAGTGATTTTGCCATAGGAGTTGTACTAGGTCAGCGTAGGAACAAGCTACCTTATGCAATTTATTATGCTAGAAAAACCTTGAATGAAGCCCCAAAAAATTACTCCACCACAAAAAAAGAACTAATTGCCATTGTTTTTACTTTAGAGAAGTTTAGGGCTTACATTATTGGATCACCTGGGATTATCTTTACTGACCATGCAGCTTTAAAATATTTGTTATTAAAAGAAAATGCAAAACCAAGACTGATAAGATGGGTGCTACTTTTGCAGGAGTTCAACATCATAATCTAAGACAAAAAAAGGGATAGAAAATGCGGTGACTGACCACCTCTCCAGATTAACCTTCATAGAAGACGAATCTTCTTTACCTATCTCAGAATCTTTTCCTGATGAAAATATATTTTCAATTGAGAATATACCTTTGTAGGCTAACATTGTTAATTTCTTGGTGATAGGAAAAATACCACCACTGTGGACTCTTCAAGATTTAAAGAGATTTAAGACAGAGGTGAAGTATTTTTTTTATGATGACCCTTACTTGTTCAAATATTATTCTGATCAAATAATTCGTAAGTGTGTTCCAAACATTGATATAAATTCTGTCCTTTCTGCTTGTCACACTGAAGCTTGTGGTGGCCATTTTTCTACAAAGAAAACAATGGCTAAGATTTTACAATCTGGTTTGTATTGGCCACACATGTTTAAAAATGCTTTTGAATTTTGTAAAAGGTGTGAGCCATGCTAGAAACTAGGAGGAATAACTAGGAGAAATATGATGCCACTACAACCAGTTTTGTTTTTAGAAATTTTTTACCGCTGGGGTCTTGACTTCATGGGGCCTTTTCCCCCTATCTTTTTAATATCTTTACATTTTGGTGGCCGTAGATAATGTATCTAAGTGGGTGGAAGCCATACCATGCAAAAAAAAATGATCAACAAGTGGTGCTGAAATTTATAAAGGATAACATAGTGTCTAGGTTTGGCATGCCCCGAGCTATAATCAATAATAATGGGACACATTTCTATAACAAACTAATAGAACCCTCTTGAAAAAGTTTGGAATCCATCATAAAGTGTCAACCCCTTATCATTCACAAACAAATGGCCAAGTTGAATTAGTGAATAGGGAGATCAAGCTTATCCTTGAAAAAACTGTTAACCCCACTTGGAAGGATTGGTCATTAAGGTTGATTGATGCCCTGTGGGCATATAAGACTGCTTATAAGACTATACTTGATATGTCTCCATATAGGCTAGTCTATGGTAAGGTATGCCAACTTCCTGTGGAGCTAGAACACTTGGCATACTGGGCAATGAAAAGGTTCAACTTTGACATGGAGAAAGCTAGTTCTTCAAGAAGGTTACAACTATCTAAGTTAGAGGAAGTCAGAAAGGATGCTTATGAGAACTCCAAGTTGACAAAAGAAGAGAGAGAGAGAGAGAGAGAGAGAGAGAGAGAGAGAGAGAACAAATGAGAAAATGGACAAACCAGAGATCAGAGAGAGAGAGAGTATGTGTGCTTTTGGAAAAGGCTGCCTATCACCGAGGTTCTTTTGTGGGAAAAAGACATTTCAAAGTGTGATGGCGTGAAAGCCAACAAATAGCAGTGGTTTTGAATTAAAGTAATGAGTATTCTCTATGAGCACAGCTGTTATATTGGAGTAACCCGTTAGAAGATGATAGCTCTGATAGTTTAGTCAAAACACTGACCACAGTTTGGGGAATGCAATTACATTACCTGTTTCTTTTGGATGATAAGTGTCTATGAATTACATGAACTCTTGGAATAAGATACAACCTGAGCTATGAAAGTAGATGACTAATGCTTTTGACACATCCTGAACGTCAACTTCAAACAGCTGAAAAGTAAATTGGTCACCTTCTATATGACGCTTTTTTTGCTAGGGGCTAGCAAAATGCTAGTTGGGAGTGTGATGGACTTGAAATAGTGTATTAAATAAGCATGGAACTTGGGAATTTCAGTATAAAAATACATTATACATGCTTATATATACATTATAATAAGTTTAAGGTTATTACATAGCCAAAGGAAAATAAAGTGTTTATTGAACCATTGCACACTCGAGCACCATAGTCCACACACTTACACTTTGGAAAGAAATAGATTTCAGCACACACGTTTCTCTCTTCCTCGAGCTAATCCACCTTCTTTGTTCTCACAGCCCTAGCTTCTAGAGGATGCATGCACCGCACGGAATATGAGGGAGTAACCAACTCCCATGAATGGAGAGAGGAGAATCTGTGGGGAGCACAACAGAGGATTTGCGAGGGGAGGTTAAGAGCACAGCAGAGGATTCGCGAGGGGAGGTTAAGAAGACAGTAGAGGATGGAGATGAGGGATGGAAAAAATTCAGAGAAGAATTCAAAAGAAATAGAACAGTTTTTTATAAGGGATCTTTTAGCTCCCTTGCTACTTTTATTTTTAGGGTTTATCTTGCTTTCGATTTTAAATTCTTTTTTTTTTTTTTTAGTTATGTTTACTACACCATGAGTGAGTAAAATTTAAAACCTAAGCCTAGGGATCCTTCATATAGGTGGGGTTTCATTGGGGTTTTCAATTTCCTTTGCGATTAATTCATTGTCTCTATGGATTTTGTATCATCTTTGATTCGATGCCATTGTTAAGGTTTCTCACCACCTCCTAGCTGATCGTTGACTAAAAGGCACGGTGGATGCTTGGGATGTGTGGAATCCTGACTCTGAGTAAGCACACTGAGGGTTGGATTGATATGAATTAGACAGAGGTTATTCAAAAAATTATGTTGTGAATGCATGCATCATATACATCATCCAAACACTTTATTCTTGACATAAATAGTGTTTGAAGGATTTAACGAAATCCCTAACCCTTTTAACTCAATCTGTGAAAGGGAAACCCGTGGCTTAGGTGTTAGACAAAATTCCTCTTAGAAAAATAATATTTGGTTTTGAACCTGTCTCTGTGTTATCTGTGAATTCTAGTGATGATGTGTGCACCTGCCATACTCGTGAATAGGGTATGGCTCGTAATAGGAATCCCCCTCACATGTATGTATCCTCGGTAGCGCAGATTAGAGCGAGACGCGAACGTAGTAGTAGGAATGGACAAGTAAGGAGGGATCGAATGATGAGTGCTCACTGGCAATAGATGGAAAGGTTTGAGCATCATTGCACTCATGTGTTGCATGTAGATTTTTGAGACACTAATTTTCTAAGGAAAGCCTTACCACATGAAGAGCGCCAACCCCCACACGATCCTTTGGTATGGAAAGATGTAAATAGGTTACGTCTACTAGGACTTAACCCTGAGGCAGAATCCAGTCGCACTACAGAAGCTCATGCTTCAAGATATGAGCCTATTGAAACTTCAGATACGTCTACTGACCGTATTTGTTATTGTGAAGAAGGACAACCCATTGAAGATACTGAGCTCGAGATTGAGCATAGGTTAAATGAGATGTGAGTAAACATGTATTATGATTATGACTTGGACGTGATATTCTATTTTTCGCAAGATTCGGTGACAAAAGAAGAAGGTGAAGTACTGCTTCCATCATCATCTAAGAATCCTACAGCAGCCAGTGCAAGAGGTACCAATGAGGATTAGTTATCTTCTATTAATAGATTTGTTTTGTGACTACGGGTTCGATTTTGAGGACAAAATCTTTTTCTAAGGGAGGGAGGATGTGACGACCAAGATTTTTGCTAAGCTTCCTATGCAATTTTATTAAGTATTGTTAATTTGGGCCAAGAGAGGTGGAGTAACCCAATTAGAAATTTGGTTTGGTATTAGGCATCTAAGGCCTTGAGAAAGGCCCAAGCCCATGAGTGATTCGGCCTCCATAGGGGAATTAGGGTTTTGAAGCCCAATAGAACTAGGGCACACGCCCAACTTAATTCCTTGGATGCCACATGTCATCCAATGGAGCCTACAGCTAGGACTTGATGAATCTGGACTGAATTGAGGGAAGAAAGGTGAGAGAGTCTAGGGTTTTGGTCTTGCACGCCTACCATAGAGGATCACCCACCTTCTTGCTATGTGTCATGCATGCAAGAAGGCTTGCTTGTAAGAAAATGTATTGTGACACTTGTCACTAATAGAGGGAGGTTTCTAGAAGGGAAATGATAAGGCTATGAAAAGTGGAGCCTAGGAAAGGCCAAAGGGCAATGCACGTCAACCATGGAAGAAAGAGGATTTCGGATTCTAGAAGAAGTTGCCATGTGTCATGCATGCAAGATAAAGGATGAAGGGTTTTGCTTTAGGAAGGGGTGAAATCTACACAGGAGATGGAAAGCCACGCGCCTAGGGTTTCTAGAAGAATCTTGGTGGGAAATTCATGAGATGGACAGCACTAAGGAAGGGTGCATGTCACCCATATTGCCCAATCATATTTCTCCAAGACTTTGGGAAGATGAAAGAACACCTTGGGAGTTGTAGAGCTTCGGCAGCCAGCTACACTCACACACATTTCACTTGCCACTTGGCGAGCATGCACACGGGTAGAGTTTCAAGAAGGAACTAAGGTTTCGAAATTGACCCTTTTGCCAATAGATACAATTGACTTAGACACTTGAAGAAGGGCAAGGAAGGAACTAGGGTTTTGGTTTGGAGGGCTTACACGCCACTTGTCCAATAGATTGGCTTTTGTTCCCAACACAATCTAATGATGGGAGAAGGAGAAGAGTCACAGGTTGGTGCTGCCATTTGGCATCCATGCAACAAGTTTCAGTTTTCTAGAGGGGAGATCATGCCTATAAGAAGGGGGAGCCGAAGAACCAAGAGTCTTTTTGGGACTTTTTGAAGAAAATTCTAGAGATTTTGGTCACTCACTTTCTCTCTACTCTCTACCATTTTCTTTTCACCCAAACACCATTCACGTCACCCCATATCCACTCAAGCCTTGTTCTAAGTGTTTGCAAGATTAGAACTGATCCATCAAGGGAAAGCCACGAGGTAAGGAAGAACCAAACGTTTCTTTTCTTGTTTCTCTCACATGACCAAGAAAGGGAATGCTTCGGTTTTCCACATGTTCTTCATGAAAAAATGATCACACATACATTTGGAATACTTAGGGTTTCTCTTGTTTTGAAAAAAAACATAGAGCACTCACCCACTCACTAATGCACGGCTTAGGGTTTAGAAGGAATGGATTCTTATGACCTTGTTACTACATTTTTCAGCTTGCTTATTTTATTGGACGTTGGATTTTTGTAAATAAATTTCTAACTTGTACTTGGATATTTTATGTATATGTCATGTGAACTCGTTTGTTGTTTGGTTGCATGTTGGTACTTGAAATGATAATATTCTTCCATATGATATAATCGGTTCCATGTATGATTGTTCAATATATGGTTGAAATGGTTTATTGTTGTTAGTTCATATTATGAAAATGGAATGAGAGGCCACGTTTAGGGTTCGGATTGCATGATTCTTAGCATGTTCATGGATATTTGTTATATGACCGAATCTTTTATAGGATTAAGCCCATAAAATACTTGTATTTCCATAAGTATGTTCACTAGTATGTTTCGGCTACACATGCAAGTTCATTGATAAAGTTTTATTAAACGCATTAGAAGATTCTAGGTTCATGAAAAGTTAGTGTAATGTATATTTCAAGATTTTTAGGTCTCGACCATGCCTATAGATGAAGTATTAACATTATGTGATTGAAGTTCTAAAGACATAGAACCATTTCTCAGACATGCTAGGGTTTATATGTTTTGGCCATTGCATAATACATGTATCCCTTGAAAGTTCAAAGTTTCATAGTTCATGTCACATGCATTGGGTTTGCAAAATCTTTCAAAAAGAAAATGAATCTTTTAAAAAGTTTAGTCACGACCCCAAAGGCCAGGATGGGGAAATGTCTTAGTGAAACTCCCATGTCTACTCAGGAGTGTCTAAAATGGAGTGGTAACCCCTGAGTCGACGAAGTACAATCGACAGATCTCGAATGGTTCCTAAAAGAAAAGGATACCGGAGCGGGGTTGCACCTAAAGCTAGTGGGTGCCCTACGGTGAAGGTGAAAAGTGAATTGCTGTAATATGAATTATTAAAAGTAAGACGTAGTCACCTTGGTCAAAGTGGCCAATGGTTGATGCGGTAACTAGCGGGGGGGAACAGGTGCATAGGGGAGTCGTGAGGTATCCATTTATAAGTTAAAAGTCAAAGAAAGGCCTTGACCTCCAAGTTATGCTATGATATATGAACAAGACCCCGAGCTCACAAGTATGTTAAATGAACAAGTATGAAAATGATGAAAATATATTTTATGAAAGAAAAGTGTTATGAAAGCTATGATGCACACGGCATTTTTGAAAAAGTCAAATGCACAAGTAAAGTCTCATGTCCATGCATTGATTTCAAGTTTGCTTACATATGCTTACGATATTTGTTGCATGTTATTTGTTTACTTACTGAGATTTCTCGAAATCTCGATGTTGTAATTTTCACTACCATTACCCTATTCGGAATGGTAGAAGTTGTGACAGGAATCCAAGAGGATAGTAATGGGAAAACGCAAGAGGCTAGCTCCCTAGATCCCTAATGAGTCTTCGGAGAGACGTGAGGTCTCTCAGGGGTTGTCTATTTTGGAAAGATTAGAAAACCAATTCATCACTGAGGTGTTACAGCTTTTTTAGCATCTGCAGAGGATTTTGAATCAGGGAAAGGCCAAGTAGGATCGGCCTCACTAAAGGACTCATGTTATGGGACCATTTTTTATGAATGACTTATTTTGATGACACTTGTTGTAATGGTCCCACGTTTTGGGAATTTCTTTTGGAACAATTAAGTCTTTTGATGACTATTAAGAAAATTTCTATTTTGGAATTTATGTGCTTCGGTACCATGATATTTGTCTTGTTTATTTGACCTAAGTAGAATTTTGATGCGATATACTACATACTGTTAAATATCAATAGGTGCATTGCATCTTAACTGTCATGTACGAGGGGTATTTAGCCTTGTGTTACATGTTCCGACGCTTTAGTCACTGTTCAATCCCAAGCAAGGGCTGGGGGCGTCACATAGAGTTCTATGGATTTCTCTGGATTAGGGCTTCAAATGGGGTTTCACTTTCAAATAGGGATTCTCTCCCAGTTCTGTGATTCATGTTTTCCTCTTCTTCTTCTTCTTTTTTTTTATTTATAATATTGGCTTATCTGTCTTGCCACGTGGCTAGGCCACGTCAAGAGATGAATGTAGGGAGCACTGTAGCTAGTTGCAACGTCCTTCTATATATTATCAACCAAGCCTACAGCTATTCAACTTTATTAATGTGTGCATTAATGTGGGTAATGATCATTTGGTTGGCACATTTGATGGATAATGGTGTGGGCTCACACCTCAGCCTTTTAATTTTGGACTTTAACAAGTTTGGGGAGTGAGATGAGATGAGAATTTATGAATAGTAATAAGATAGTTTGTGAATAGTAGTGAGATAGTTTAAGTTAATATTTTATAGGATTTTGGGAAATGAGAGAGAAAATGTTCAATAAAAAATATTATAAAATTAAAATATTGTTAGAATATAATTTTTTAATATTATTTTTGTTTAAGAATTTCAAAAAGTTGAATTATTTTTTATTTGAAATTTGAAATTTTGAAAAGTTGTAATGATTAGTCTGAAAAAATAGTAATAATTAGTTTAAAAATATTTGTATTTGAGAGATACTTGGGAAGTAGATGAGATGAGAATTTCAGGATGAAATATTTTTCCAAACAGGCCCTAAAAGGTGAACGTTGTTGAATTCATTTGTTGTTTATTTGATTGGGTGGGTGGTCTTCAACATGTTATTTGGGTGAGTACGGGTGGGAAGATATTTTAAATTTGTGACATTTTCAAATGATTTTTTTGTTGTTTTTTTTTCCTCAACAAGCATGCATCATATAAATAAGGTAACTTAGAAAATACATAGAGTTCAATGTGGATCCTTTCCATTGTCTGTATATAGGATACATCTAGGAATACTATCTAGAGGTATGCGACCAAAAACCAATTTAGTCATTGCCCACTATGCCACAAAGTGCACACATCAGTTTTGTGATCGGTGTATTTTAATAACCCTCTTATTGATGTCTTGTTTCACAGCTCAAGCAACTCCACAGGGGCCCAGTTCGTCCATCTGTAACTATGAAGAAATGAGAGCTTCAGGGTGGTGGGGGACACATTCGATGTCAAAGTCAATATGCGATTTCCTTATGAGGATTATGAAATCAGAGTATCAAACTTTCTAAACCCCTCCCCTCGCTGAGGGGGGTATAAATACCTGGTCAGGGGCGATCCTTGGGAAGGACATTGTGGATGTGTCGCTCCGTACTCGAGTTATGTGTCCCTTCCAGCTCACTATTGTGCAACAGATTTGCCAGACTCGATCGTGGCAACCACTGACAACCCAAGAGGCACGTCATGCCGTGCCTAGCCTCGGGCTTCATTAAATGCGGTGTGGCTCCCTATCGTGGTGTGTATGTTTCTGTCTTTCATTAAATGCGGCGTAGCCCCAGTCAGATGCATCTAGTCCTTAGGTCTATCTAGACGCTGGGGTTCAGGGACAAGGACTGTCCTTGACCTCACACGATAAGGTTGTCGGCTAGTAGTGGCATCAGACAACAATGCCTTCCAGCCTATGGCTAGTGCGTATTGCCAAACTACTTCTCCTCTCAGGCTTCTTGGGCTGACTGGCCTAGCCCACCCCTTCTCCTCGAGCCCTAGAATTGCTTGGGCCTTGTGGGCCAGGCCTGCTCATCCTGGCCTGACCATAGGGATTACTCCCCTCATAGTACTCCGTGAATTCCGAGAACACACATGTGGAGGGAATTCAAAACGTCCTTGTTGCGCCTTCCTCGGGCACGTACCTTGTGATCATTCTCCCTGTCATTAATGCCTGAAGGCGCTTCGGCTTCCATTGTCTCTTCAACTTCCCCATGGTTGGATTTGGTTGGGGCGTCTCCCCACGTTCTACGCTCCTGACATGGACCTTCCACGTCTACGCGGATTTGCGCCGATTGGGTTCCACGAGGCCACCTACCCACGTCATTAATAATTGCATCGCCTTGGTTTCTGTGGCGCTTCCAACTCCTATCGGTTGATTTGACTAGGGGGTCTCCCCACGTCCTGTGTCGTGTATTGGTCCATGCTCCCCACACACCAAACATGGCTTCCCACATTTGTACAGACTTGCGTCGGTTATGCTTCACGAGGCCACTTGCCTACGTCATCAAGGACGCCTCGATTTTTGTTGCCTCATTGCATGCCCAACACTATATAAGGCCCCCTCCCTTCTCATTTCCACCATTGCTGCCTCTCCCTTCTTTGTGCTCTTCACTGTCGCAGTCTCCCTTGTTCCTTGAGCTTTATGTGCCCTTCTTCTTCACTTTCACCGCCGTCTTCAGTCGTTCCAATGGCCCCAAAAAGCTCTTCCAATGCTAAGCCTCTGTACTTTTTTGGGAGGAGTTGGGAGTTGTCGGTCTCTCCCGTTGACCTTCGGGCATTCAGAACAAAGTACAGCATCCATGCATCAGCGGTTCTGGAGGTCCTTGGGCGTCGAGTACCCGTTGTGGACTCTAACAAAATGGCGGCCCACGTGACACTCTACACCCTCATGTTCATAAATGGGCTTCACCTCCCTTTCTGCCTCCCCATTTGTAACATTCTCACTTCTTAAGGTTCGCCCCTAAGCAGTTCCATCCGAGCGCCTAGCAACTCCTGGTGGCCATTTGCATTATCTACTCACACATCAAGGACTAGTCCCGAAAGTTCTTTTTTGTCTCGGGCTCGAGATGAGAGTACCCCGAAGGAGAAGAGGTCCACTAGGAGTATCTTGTTCAGGCCATTTGGTCTTACGTCCCTCTCTCTAAGAGCCTGTCTGATAATCTGTCCAGGAAGGAGGAGGTCAAGATAACGACAGTGCTATCCTGGGTATCAGCCCACCCTCACAACACAGAGACTGAAGCGATACTGTCAGACATCAACATCAGAAGTTACTTAACCGTTCCCTACCGCTCGTACGTGCTTGGTCGGGACTTCTTGAGCAACCCTTCATCGCCTCAAGGTCATAAGAGTCACTGTAATCCTCCCACGATAGGCAGCAGGGGGAAGCAACCAAAGGTGGGTCGCGACGAAGCTGGTGGGGTTCCCCAAAGTGAAGCCGGGGGATCCCGAAGCAGAGAGGGCACTTCCCGGAGTGAAGCCAGAGGGACCAGACCATTTTCTCCCCACAGAGGGTTGAGGAACTAGGCCGGGGGCTCCCAGCGCGTTCGGCTTGAGGGCCTTGAGATCCCAGTTCCCCCTACCTGAGGAACTACTTCTTTCCCAGGGGTGCAACGCTCGACGTTTGCCTCATCATCCGTTCCGCTAGAGTTCATCTTCGAGGAGGAAGAAGATGACGATGTTCTTTGGGCCCCCTTCTTCAACGCCTTCATCAAACCTGCCCCCTGGGGGGCCCCAGTCATGGAGTCTCTTGTCTCCTTCAAGGAGACACTCGTGCAGGAAGTTGATCTGCCTGTTCCTTCATTGACCATAACAGGGTCTTCGGCTTCTCCTCATGTCCCAGAGGCCGCTGGGCAGGAAGAAGCTACTCTCTCCATTTCCCCAAGTACTGGGGTAGAGGCTCCTTCCTCCTCTGCAATCTCAAGGCCCAATGATAGGAAGGAGGCATGCTTGAGCTTCCCCTTCATCTTGGAGTTAAGCGATGATTGAGTGTCGACCCCGTCACCTTCCACGAGCTCCTCCCTGGAGCCAGAGGTGGACTCCTATCTTACCTCTCCAGAGGGGCATCCTAACAAACTCCCTCAATGGGCGAGTTAGGCCCGGCCGAGGGGGAAGTTCAGCCCATGATTGACGAGGGGACCTTGACTAGCAAGGGGCCCATGATGACTGAAGAACCCTCATCAGGTCCTACCGTATCCGAAGGGCCCGTGTGAAAAAAGCAAGTTCCCGAGCAGGAAGAGGCTGACATTCTGGAAGCCCTCGTCGCGGGTCCTTCCTTGGAGTCCGTCCAGGACTTGCAGGGGCCTTTGTGGCAGTTGGGGAGTGCTACCCCTTCCTCCCGTGTAGGGGTGGGGGTGAGCCAGAAAGCGGGAGGCCCAGAAACTAAGGCCTCTCTTCGCCTAGGTATACTTCGCTTGTAATTAGCTTGTTCCGTGGATCATTTGCCTTTTCTTCTTCTAACAATTCCTCATATTGCAGGCCATAGACCAACTGGCGAGCGTGATCTTCGAAGAGCGTGGGGAGCTCGATGAGGAGAACAAGGTGCTCTGATCCCTGGCTCTCCTCACCCACCTGGAGATTTGCAAGGCAAATAAGGAGGTCGAGGTTCTCTCCCTAGAGCTTGACGGGCTGATGGAGGACTTGGAAGGCTTGAAGGAGCGCCATAGGCTTCTGAGTGAGAAGGGCCAAAAGCTCAAAGAGAATAAAATCGGGCTGAAGCGGAAGTTGGCCGGGGTCAAGGAGGTGCTCTCTCGGGTTACCTTGGAGTGCAAACGTCTTTGAGACGGGCGTGCATACACCCAGAGGGACTTAAAGAGGAGTGAGGAGGAGTTGCAGTCAGCTCAGAGGGGGCTTATGGTGCTTCGAGAAGAGAGGGATCAGATGGCTAAGGAGCAGGCCTCAGCCGCTAGGTGACGCTTGAAGTTACTGTCTAGGCACTTCTCGTTTGTTCAGGATGTTCGACGCCAGAAGGCACAGGCATAGCGGAGCGAGGTTCTGGCCAGTCGTTTCGAAGTCAAGCTAGTTAATGCGATGAACATTATCGGCTCAGGACACTCATATCTCGGCTATGGAGTCTAGTCGGGAGGCTAGTGCCAAGTACTTGGGGGAGATTAGGTCCCAGATCCAGAACACCCGGGCCATTAGAAACGCGACTTGGGGGTATGGCTATAAGGAGGGCCTCGAGTGGCTTCGAAACCATCTGCAGGAGCACCCCAGGACAGATCTCAACACTTTGAGTTAGGCCTCCCTTAAACCGAACCGTCATGCTTATGCATTTGTCGAGACCTTCAGGAGGGCAGGGATACCTCAAGTCTTCCCCGGCGCTCCCCCTCTGCCCCAGTAGTCGCTATTATATGGGCTTCAAGCCCCTTTGTTGCTTCTCCTCTCTTTTTTTTTTTTTTTTTTAATCTGGGCTCCCTTTTTATGATGTAACTCCGACTTTCATGTATATACTGGATTTTTTTTTGCTTGTGTACTTCCTTATTCTTTCATGCCCCTTTTTTTTTCAGAGACTTGAATTCGAGTCAGAGCTCGGGACACTCTGGACCTGGGCTTAATCCCACTGCGAGTCTAGCTCGGCCTTAACCCTACGGCGAGTCTAGGGACTCAGCTTCACTGGACACGAGGGTCGGCAAGTCTAGAGACTTGTATCCGAGTGTCCAAGTGGGCATTGCTAGGATGCTCTAGGCCCAGTCTTATCCCTGTGGCGAGTCTAGGGCTCGGTTGTGTTGGACACGAGGCTCGAAAAGTCTAGGGACTTGTATCAGAGAGGCCATGTGGGCAACTCCGTGGCAGGTCTAGGGACTTGGCTTTGTTGAACAAGAGGATCGGCAAGTCTAAGGACTTGTATTCGAGAGGCCATGTGGGCAACCCAGTTGCGAGTCTAGGGACTCGGCTTTGCTGGACAAGAGGCTTGTCAAGTCTAGGGACTTGTATCCGAGAGGCTATGTGGGCAACCCCGCGACGAGTCTAGAGACTTAGCTTTGCTGGACACGAGGCTCGACAAGTCTAGGGACTTGTATCCGAGTGGCCGTGTGGGCAATCACGCGGCGAGTCTAGGGACTCGGCTTTGCTGGACACAAGGCTTAGCAAGTCTGGGGACCTGTATCCCAGTGGCCATGTGGGCAACCCCACGACGAGTCTAGGGACTCGACTTTATTGGACATGAGCCTCAGCAAGTCTAAAGACTTGTATTTGAGAGGCCATGTGGGCAGAGCTCGGGATACTCTGGGTCCGACCTTAACCCCGTGATGAGTCTAGGGACTCGGCTTTGTTGCCCACATGGCCTCTCACTGTTGATGTCGTGTTTCACAACCCGAGCAACTTTACGGGGACCCAGTTCGTCCACCTACAACTATGATGAAATGAGAGCTTTGGGGTGGTGGGGGACACCTCTGATGCCAAAGTCAGTATTCAATTTCCTTATGAGGATTATGAAATCAGAGTATCAAACTGTCTGAATATACCTAGTCGGGGGAGATCCTTGGGAAAGAGATTGCGGATGTGTCGCTCCGTACTCGGGCCGTGTGTCCTTGCCAGCTCCCTGTTGTGCAACAAATTTGCCAGACTCTATCGTGGCCACCACTAACAACCTAGAATGCACGTCGTGGCGTGCCTAGCCTCAGGCTTCATTAAATGCGGCGTGGCTCCCTATCGTGGCATGCCCATTTTCACCCTTCATTAAATGCAGCGTGGCCCCGGTCAGATGTGTCCAGTCCTTAGGCCTATCCAGATGCCGGGGTTTAGGGACAGGGACTGTCCTTACCCTCGTGCACTGGGGCTGTCAGCCAGTAGTGGCATCAGACAACTCTACCTTCCAGCCACTGGCCAGCGTGTGTTGCCCGACTGCTTCTCCTCTCGGGCCTCCTGGGCCAACCTGGCCTGGCCCACCCCTTATCCTTTGGCCTTGTGGGTCAGGCCTGTTCATCCTGGCTCGACCCTGGGGATCACTCCCCTCACACCTCCAATCTTTCTGAGGATGAAGATTGTGATGGGTGTCATCAGTGATTGGAGTTATTTGCCACAAAGGTGAAGGAGCTTCCTTTGTTATAGCGTCTATAAATATTTGAGCATCGCCTGCCAGGAGGGATGGTCTTTTTTGCAGTAGTTTTGCCATTCGTGTTGCCAGAAAAGCTGTTGAAGCTTCTACAAAGGTCGGGGTTGGTGTTTGGGATCTTTGAGGTCCATACCTCCACAATTTATCCTTTTGAGTCTCGGCATATTACTAAAGAAGTTGAGAAAAAATCCCTACCTCCACAAAAAATCCCTTATTGCTACGTCAAATGAGAGCTCCATTGATTTTATTTTATTTTCTTGATAAAAATGAACTTCATACATTAATCAACCCATATAAATACAATACTTAGTCCATCCCAAATCAGAGTAAACATCAAAACATTTACAACAAATAAGAGTCTAGTAATATCCTAGAAGATATAAAATCCGAATAAGAGTGCCACCATTGATTGGTATTTACAATCCATTTAGCATGCTGAGGAAGAAGGGGTGCGGCGTCACTTCCTTGTCTTCCTACATGAAGGACTTCAACCATCTGAAAGCAGTGCAACATGCGTTGAATCTCCATGATCAAACGCCCTTGAGAAGTAAAATTTCCATTCTTTGATTTTATGGCATCAATAACAACCATAGAATCCCCTCCCAATTGTAATCTCGAGTACCCCAAGTGAAGGATCATCTGTAAACCTTTTAACGCTGTTAATGCTTGAATATCATCCATAGAAAAATCTCCAACCTCCTTCCTGCTTAAGACAAATAACACAGCCCCTTTATCCTCCCGAAGAATTGCCCCCACACCAATAGCTCAACTCTCTCTACAAAGAGCCCCATCAAAATTCAATTTAACATAACATATGGGAGGAGGTTTCGATACCAAGATCTTTCCTTGTGACATCTCTTCTCTAGATTGCTTAAAACTATTATAGCTTGCTACATAATCAATACAATTATCAACACACACTTCAAGTGAATCAGGTTTTTGCTCAAACAAATTTTGATTTCTAAATTTCCATACACCCCAAGCAATAGTAAGGAATAATAAAACCAATGACATATTAGCTCCCATCAAAACACAAACTAGCCCATCAAAGCAATTTGTACTATCACAAAAAGGTAATACTTTTCTACCTCGAGTTTCCCATATCTGGTTTACCTTTGAACATAGGCATAAGGCATGAAATTGGTCTTCAAGTTGCATATGGCAATTACCACACCATCCATCTGACAAAAAACCCCTCTTCAATAAATTCACCTTCTGTAATACCATGCTCATTCCTTCTTACGTACGCTTCTTCTTTCTAACGTATGTTTTGTCTTTATGACGTAAGCAAATCCCGAGGGCAGAGATTTTGTAAATTGTCTGCCCCTTCTATCCAGCGACTGCGAGACTCGTCATGCGTGTTGAACCATGATGGCGTGTTTCGAAAGATATTTTGTGACTTCTAGGGCACGCCCAGTGTTTTAAATATGCTGGAAATATTTATAAGAAGTATTTCTATTATTATTGAATTAAGATTTATCTTAAATACGACAATCATAATATTCTTGAAGAGCTCCAAAAATATTATAATCGTCGGAAATCATTTTAATATTATTATTAAAATGATTTCAATTATTTAAGATATTATGAGATTTAAATTATGTTGAAAGTTTTTATTAATTAAATGATTTTATTCTCTTTAATATGTTAAGTGAGACTTCATCATTTTATTAATGATGAAGGAATATTATTTTATAAACTAAAGTTAGTTTAAAATAATATTCTACCTTAATTCCTCTAAGCGCTTTTAATTAAGTTAATAGTTAATGTTTTACGCATTTTCAAATCAGTGTTTTAATCCATCGTCATTAGATCATTGTGTAGATCCCCAGACGAAGGGACTGGGTTAAATACCCAGACCCCCCTCACTTTTCCCCAGCCCTCTATCTCTCTTCTTCTCCCCTTCAGCGTACGCAGTACTCGGACTTCCCTCACCCGATCCTTCCGTAGCTCAGCCCAGCGCCGCCGTGCGTCGCCAACCCTCACCGTAGGCACCACCAGCTGCACCTCACGCCTGCGAGCTCAACCAGCCCAGCCTCTCTTCCTCACGCTCTCTCTTCCTCTCCGCTGGAAGTGAAAGCCCGAATGGGCTTGGTGAGTGTAGCGCCGCCGTGCGCCGTCCTCCGGCACCACCACTCCCTCGACAGCTTCCTCTACCACCGGCCACCACTCCCCAGTGAGCTTGGCCCCTCCCATGCAGCCACCTTCCCTCTCCATCGCACACATGCACGCACAAGGAAACCCACGCACGGCTTCACCGTGCACGGCCTCTAGCACCGCCGTACACGGCACCCACGACCACCATGCGACGCCATGGACCTCCTCTCCCCTTTCCCTTCCTCCTCCACGTGACCCATGGCTAGAAGCCTCCCTCCACCTCACGGCTTCTCCCTCTCTTCACAAGCACGGGTTGCACACCGTGCACCACCACCCACGACAGATGACTGCCACATTCGGCCTCCTCAAGCCACCACTAAGCCATCCCAACCACCTATGGCCCCGATCTGCCACCCATGCATGCACACTCTCTCTCACTCTCCCACGGCCTCTCATCCACTTCACGGCCTTGAACCGCCACCTTGAGCCACCGTAGCGCCACCTCGATGCCACCACGAGATCCACCGCACCTCCCTTAGCCGAGCCTTAGGTCCAAACCACCACTTTATATGGTGAGTAACCACTCCACGTGATGGACAGTCACTGCGCGTGACTAACCGCCACTGTACACGGCTAGATACGCTGTGTACCGCCTTTCACCGTCATCATAATGCCACCACGAGCCCTTCCAAGACCACACCTAGCTATCTAAACGCCTAAACAGTTAACGTACGTGGGTTAACCGACACGTACGACACTTCCGACATCATCGGCTATGACGATCAACAAGCAACGCACTGGTTATCCCGTCGATGGTATAACCCTCTATCCCTCGTAATTATGTTAGATATTGATTAGTTGACTAGGTTGTGGACTATGCTGTTGGTATTTGTGGAGTTGTGGTATTGTGATGTGGTGTTGTGTAATGGAGTGTTGGGCATTCTGTGTAGTGAAGTGTTGGGCATATCTGTGTTGTATGGAGATGCATTATGCCGTGTAGTGCGCTGTGAAGTGTTGGGCGTAATTGGGAAGTGTGCTGTGTTGTGTTGTGATTTGTGTTGTAATGGTGGCGTGGCGTATGTGGAAAGGAAACAGTACACGTTGAGTGTACTCTGTGTGTGTGTGGCGTAGTGTGAGATAAGGAGAGTATATGTAAAATATACCCTCCTAGCGTACTGTGGAGCGGGATGAGTACGAGTGGAGTGTACTCTGTGGCGTAATGCGTGTAAAAAGAGTACACGTGGAGTGTACTCCATGTGGTGAGTACACGATGAGTGTACTCCATGTAGTATAGTGATGCACCATATAGCGGGTACGTCATAATGGTGATGTGGCGTGATGTGTACGAAAGGAGTACAATGTACTCCGTATGGCGGAGTGATACACCATGTGGAGGTATGCCATAATGGTGATGTAGTGCGTGTAAAAGGAGTACACGTGGAGTCTACTCCATGTGGTGGATTGATGTACCATATGGCGAGTAAACCATAATGGTGATGTAGCGTATGTAAAGGGAGTACACGTGGAGTGTACTCCATGTGATGGAGTAATGCACCATATGGAGGATATACCATAGTGGTGATGTGGCGTATGTGAAGGAAACATATGTGGAGTGTACTCCACGTGGCAACGACATTCCGTGTGGCGTGTCGTAGAGATAAGGATGGTTATATGATTTATGGGCGTGGAACGTGATGGATAGTGTCGAGAACTGTAGAACAATGTCCCGAAATAGTTATGGCGTAGCCTGTAGTCTGAGGTGGCAAGTGTCACTGTGATGGACTTATGGCTAGGAATAGGCGTGAAGTAGCAGAACAAGTATAAGAGTGCGCAGTGGAAGCATGATTGAGGAATGTCACGAAATGACATGACTACAGACAGTCGTGCTTGTGACAGGCGAAGTAGTAGAACAAGTGTAAGAGTATGCAGCAGAAGCATGACTGGGCAACGTCACGAAGTGACGTGGTTATTGGAAGTCATGCTTATGATGGGTGAAGTGTTAAAGTGTAGAAATGGCGTAATGGAAACGTGAAGAGATGTCACGATGTGACGGGAGTACGTGAGGAACCGTACTCGTGATGAGTTAGGAGTTGACGTAGCAGAATATTGGGTAAAGCGACAAGGTCACAGTGTAGCTCTGGAGCAATCTCGGGCTATGTGGCGTGACATAAAACGTAGTTGTGAATGGAGACTTGTCGTGTTAAGCGTTGAGATGAACTGTCAAAAGGAACAGGTAACATGAAGAGTCATGATAGCCAGGTTAAGAGAAGATTGGTATCGGAGTATGGCCCTTGTCCCTACGAGCAGGTGATCAACGTGTCATACGTTGATCTTAAGTGATGAAGGGGCAAGGTACATGTGTAATCTGGGTAGACACATGTGTCGGACGGATTCACCATATGTAATGGGTAATCTGTCATGAGGATAGTTGCACGGTGCTTAAGCCTTAGAGTTGGCTTAGAGCCATGTGGCTTGTTTGGATGGGAATGAGAATTTAGTGTGGGCTAGGATGCATGAAGGTAGTGATGGGTGCATCTTTAGGATTAAGATGTGTGATTCCATAGGTCGGAATCATGCGTCGAATGTGGTTGTAAGAAGAGTAAGACGAATGTCTTAATATCTTAATCCTAAGGTGAATCATGGGTTTATTTTAGTGGATGAGCACTCGAGACAAGACTTTAAGTTGGAAGTTGTGGTGACCGTAAGTGGTCCCCGAAGGGTTTAACATAGTAAAGGGCACCTAAGTGCATGGGATAGAAGGAGAGTGTTCTAAGTGATGTGTAGCTCTGTTTATAGTTCAAGCTGCTTATGCATTAGATAGAGAATGACGCTAAGGTATGTGTATGCATGTAGGTTGCCATCTGACAAGCACATGAATGGACTGAATGACATGCAAGTAGCATGGAGTCCAGGTAAGTGTTACGTTCATACTCTTCTAGAGTTTTCTTAAATTAAAGAAACAAAGACGAAAGCTTTTCTTTTAAGAAACGAAAGACGCTTTAAGAAAGAAAATGCTAAGTGTTCCAAGGTATAAGTATGTACGGCCCCTCCTTGGCAGCCCCTGTTTACACACCCAAAGTATTAATTGTACGCATGTGAATGGATGACTATACGCTGTATCTATTGTATGTATTTTCTAAGAAAATCCATAAACTGATGAAAATGCATGAAAGGCATGACAACAGATGCTTTTATGGATCCTACAAACCGACACTCTCATGTGCGCCACGGGGTGATACTCGTGGACGCCATGATTGACGACGTTCAAGGTGATACTTATGGATGCCACGAAAGCTGACGTTTAAGCCCATGTATGTTCTTAAATGACGTTTTCACGAACGAACTGTTAAAGAAAGGATAGAACTGAAATGAATTGAAAAAGGAAAAGACCATTTTTGGGCTTACGCCCCAAACGATATTTATCCATGAAAAGAAATATTTTCTCATGAAAAGGAATGTTAAATGAAAGAATGAACTGAACGAAAGCTCTAGCTCTTTTGAGCTGACATGAACGAATGAATGAAAGAATGAAAAGCAAGAAAGAAAAAAATGAAAACATGAATGTATGAAGATATGTAACGGCTACATGAATGAATGAAAAGGGTATCAATGAATGGGCAGATTGCAATACCGGGTAAATAGTACTAGAAGTGCACCCAGTGCTGCCCCTATGAAAGGGATTCCCAACTCGTGGCCACGGGAGGAATCCGAGTCCAAAGGAAGACCGCTAACCCCAAACACACGGGGCGTAACAGTGTGTACTGGCCTATGAAAATGATAAGAACGAATGGATGTATGCATGTATGTAAGAACGCACGAATGCACGAATCTTTAAGAAATGAAGGCACTGACGGGAGAAACGTTTTACGAAAAGGAAGCCCATGTTTAAAAGAGAAAAATCTCGTCCAGTGACGTTTTCAAAAGAACGCACGTATGCATGAACTCTTGAAGAAAAGAAGGCACTGACGGGAGAAACATTTTACGAAAAGGATGCCCATGTTTAAAAGAGAAAAAAAAACCCCCGTCCAGTGAAGTTTTCAAACGAGCGCACGTATGACACGTATGCATGCACGTAGTAGTATGTATGAATGATGAATGCATGAATGAAAATCTATATTGTTATATTTTAACTGTATGAAGTAATGCTTACGAGTCTTCGACTCATTTTAGTTTTTATGCATGTCCCTCCCCCCACAGGAACTGCATGATCAGGACGGACACGGCCCATGGAGAAGAGCACAGAAGTCTAGGCACGAGTTTTAAACGTACGAGAGACCTTTTTATTATAAGATTTATGTTTTCCGCTGTAAACCTCTTTTATTGTCAAAGCATATTTTAAATTATAAACGTGGAGTCTCGCACCCTGGGTATGCAAGTGAAAAGATTTAAATCGGACGGTAATTCCCGTCGTCCTTTATAAAAATATTTTGTAAAAAGTCCCACCACAAGGATGGGCGTTACACCTTCGTTGGGAGGCTGTTTTTACTAGTCCTCCATTCAAAGTTTTGTACTTTTGGAGGTAACGCTAAATGCCATAATTTTTCCAGTAGAGTGGACCCCTGTTTGAGTCTGTATTTTTCTCCAGTGCAGCATTGTATTTTAATCTCAAACTAAAATGGTATCCAGATTTTACAGTATATTGCCCAATCTTATGTTTACCCCAAACCAACTTATTCACTGCCAGAAATTCAAAGGAGTTGTTAAAATTGCTGCTGCTACAGCATAGGGAAAAACTTTTTGAATCAAGTCACAATTCCATTGCCTTGTTTATGCATTAAACAACATACTTACAGTAACTTCTGGAGATAACAATTCAGAATTTTGCACCCCAATCGAATCTACACCTTTTGGAATCCATTTGTCAGACCACACATTTATACTCTCACCACTCCCTATCCTCCAACAACACCCCTTCTTTAAGATATGTTTTGCTGAACATAAACTTCTCCGAACATATGAGGAATTTTTAGGAATATTAGATTGTAGGAAGAAAGTATGTGGATAATACCTTGCTTTCAGCACCTTTGCCACCAACGAATCTAGGTTAGACATGAGTCTCCACCCTTGTTTTGCAAGAAGAGCAATGATGAATTGTTCCAAATCCCTAAAGCCCATTCCTCTACACAATTTAGAAACACACATTTTACTCCAATTGTTCCTGTGCATTTTGTGTTTAGATCCTCTTTGACCCCATCAAAAACGAGCAAACATATGTTCCAAATCTGTACACAACACTTTAGGCAATTTGAAACAGCTCATCATGAATGTAGGGATAGCTTGTGCCACAACTTTAATCAGTATCTCCCTCTCCACTTGCCATAACAACTTTTCTTTCCACCCTTGTAACTTGTTCCAAATACAATACTTCAACTCCTTAAAATTTTCTGTTTTTGAACACCCCTCAACAGATGGCAAACCCAAAAAGCGATAATGTGCTTGTATAGAGGCCACACTCCATAAATCTTTGATAGTTTCAACATCTCTTGGGTCCACATTACTACTTAATAGCAATTCTGTTTTTCTAAATGTAATGGTTGACCCGAAGCTTGTTCATAAATCTGTTACAACCTCTTTCTAGCCTCATTTTTAGACACAATGGCTTTGCAAACAATAAACTATCGTCAACAAATAACAAATGACTAATTACTAGTTCAACATTGCAGACTTTTATTCTCAAAAATAACTCTTCTATTTACTGCATCTTGGAGAAGGGCAGATAAGCCTTTAGTACACAAGACAAACAAATAGGATGATAAATGATCACCTTGTCGTATCCCCCGTGATGGTACAAAAGAAGAAGAAGAAGGCACACCATTTATTAAAATCTGATAAGAAACTGAGGATGTACTTGACAAAACCATTGCCACCCACTGTGGGTCAAATCCCAACTTTAACAAAATCGTTTCAAGAAATCTCCACCCAACCCTATCATGTCTAGTTTTATTGACATGACACCACATTTTCCCCTCTTTCTTAGTTTAATGGTATAAACAGCCTCATATGCAAGAATAATATTGTCAGTAATAATTCTTCCTGGTACGAAAGTGATTGGCTCTGTGATATAATGTTGGGCATAATAAGTCTTTTTGGAAAGCTCCATTGATTTGAAGGCGATATCCAGCTTAAATTTTGGAAAGCTTTTGCCTTTGTTCCCATGCTTGTTTATAAGCTTGGTGTGTAGTTTCTAGCTGGATTGAATCCTTCATGAGCGATAGGGTTGAGTGATTGTGAACAATATCATTCATTTTCCTCCATATGAAATCCATAGCTATCACTACAAATATTTGGAATGGGTATATTTCTGATGTTGTTAAGCCAAGTTGAGAAGCTGGATTGATTTCCAATTGAATCCATTCATACATGGTGTTGATTGGCAGTAATGCAAGGTTCAAAGGCTAGCTACTTTGTTTCCATATTATTTGCACCACTGGACATTGAACGAATAGATGAAACAAAGTTTCTTTTGCCTTGTTACACAAAGGACAACTTTCATGTTGGAGATTTGGGATGATATTACTTAGTCTAGCCTTCGTTGGAAGTATATCCCATATTATTTTCCAAAGCAGCAGCTTATATCGATCGTGAATTTTCAAACTCCAAAGATTTTTTGAAGTAGGATGTTAGGAAACTTTGGGGGAGCTGTAATGCCTAAATTTTTTCCCGCTAGGTTGTAGGCTGGTTTAGCTATGAATTTCCCATTCTGATTTGAGTGCTAGATCACGGTGTCATTTCTTTGGCTATTTTGAGGAAGATGAATTTTTTGGATTTGTCCAATGCTATCTTGTTCAAATAGTGAAAGCATTTTCTCTATATTCCAAGATCGGAGATTGTTTGTTATAATGTCAGAAACTTTTAAAAAAAGGTATACCTCGTTCATGTTATGGTGAGGTTGGCTTCAAATCTTCCATAGCTGGGGTCTAAGGTTCTGTCCATACATTAATTGATAATCCATGGAAGATTTGGTAGCATGAGCCTTTTAATATCAATTCCCTCATCGTCTTTAGAATTCCCTTCCATAATCATGAATCAGAAGCTTTGGGAGTTACGCTAGCAAAATTAGTTGAGCTGAGGTATTTCTTTTATAGAATCTCATGTCATAGACCATTGCTTACTTGACTCAATTCCTAACCCGTTTTTGTTAAAAGTGCTAAGTTCATGTTCACCATTTGTCAGAGACCCAATCCACCAGAGTTTTTTGTAGGTTTTATTTGGGTAAACATAAAGTTGTTGTCCACATCATTATATGATAAACATTGTCTTGCAGTGCTTGTAATTTACAAGACTTGCAACTACATGCAAAAATCAATTCAATGTTTGGATAGTTTGAATTCCACTTCGATAAAGTTTTTAAATCGTCATAAGAATGTCTTTATTTAAAATAGAGTTGTGAAAAAAATTGTAAAAAATATTGCATATGTGTCGTATATGATCAAACTTGGGCATAATCAAAGTACAAGCACGTTGGATAGTAAATTACTTATATCACACGATTGGACCCACACTACATTGACTTTGGATTAAGTTGATGTCTAACACGTTATATTGAAAGCTCATTAGGAGACTTCCCAATCTTTACCTCTTGAATAAGTGACAATGGCAAAAGAAAATTTATTTTTTTAAATTGATGTGTAGAGTACGCTTAAAATGTATATATATATATATATATATATATTATATAATTTAATTTTGAAGATAAATTTTAAAATTTGAATATTATAAATTATATCTTACTATTTAAATTATGTATAAATATACTTTACACACCGACTTGATAAAATGGAGAACAGTTCTAACACTTTGATTAGTTACGTGTTGGATGATGGATACCAAATTCTGATTTGATGTTGAAATTATTCCATCTTCTTGGGATATGCAGGCAGATGTAATTACGTCTTTTTCAATTTAAATCAAATAGAGAGTATCCGATAATTATAAAACATAAAGCGTTTGAGATTATTTATGTTTTTGAAACAATTACATTGACGAAATCAAACTACTAAAAAAATTCATATTTCACATTTGAGATGGAGACGATGTATTTTATCAGTCTTAACAGATCGACTTTAACTTTATTTTTCTAATCACAACGCTAATACGATATATTTTAAATAATTTTATATATTTACCATTTAAAGTTAACAATCATTTAATATGTCACATAAATATATTACAAAGGGATGTTAATACCAATCAATCATATGAGAACAAGTTTTTCTCTTTCTTATTGTCTAAATATCTTCCAAATTCAAATTTTAATTCTACACTTTATTTCATTTAAGTTATTTGAATAAATTTTTTTCAAGATATTTTTTATATTAAGTGCATGTTTGTGATTGCAGTGGAAAATATGACTTATAACTTTAGAACTTATAACTTAAATAATAAGTTTTACTATTAAAAGTTATTTACTGTTTAGTAACTATATATTTAAAGTATTTTTAAACATGTTACTTTTGTTTGGACATAAATTAAAAAAATGTTTTTGATATAAAATTTACGATTATTTGAATTTTTAAAGATTATGATCATACTCTTAAAAGTTTGAAAGTTGTAATTATCTGAAAATTGTATGAGCATTTAAGTCCATTGAATTCGAATTACATTTCACATTATCCGAAAAAATACATTTAAAGAGTAATGCTACTCTTCATCCCAACTCCCATCATCCTTTCATCATCCTATGATGTGTTATTAGGTGATTGGAAATTATTAATTATATTTTACTTATAAACCTATCATTTGATGTCATATCATAAAATAATGAGAAGATAATGAAAGTTTAGATGATAAATTGATTTTTTTTAATATATAACACTCAATAACTTAATTTTTTTATTAAAAAACTTTTAAAATTATTTAAATATTTTTTAAGACTCTTACGTCAACCCAGACTGGCCCTTAGAAGTCGGTTACACTTTCGATTATTTGTGTGTCTTCTATTTAAGGTTTCACTTTTTGTTTCATGGTGAGGGACTTTTGAAATCATTGCACTGGTCCAAACAACGTTGCGGCTTCTTCTAAAAAACCCATCTGGTCGGACGCTCATGAAAATATTCCAAAATCGATTTCCCTGTTAGGGATGAAATTCTTTGCGGCAATGTTGGTGGTTTTAGTGGCCATCTCTTATCTTTAAAAAAAAAGTTGTTGCAACTGAAATTCTTCGTGCCAACCCCAACATCTAAAGTTGCATGTCTTTATGCTCTTTTTTTTTTTTTTTTTTTTTGGCATCTCTCGTAGCTTTGACTTTTGGATTACAAAATTTTTATTTATAGGGCATGTTTGTTTTTAGAGATAAGATGAGATGATATGAGATGAGTTGAAATTAAAATTAAAAAATTGAATAAAATATTATTAGAATATATTTTTTAATATTATTTTTATTTTAAGATTTGAAAAAGTTGAATTGTTTATTTTATTTTGTGTGGAGATTTGAAAAAATTGTAATAATGAGGTGAGATGAAATGAGATGTTTCCTGAAAACAAATGAGGCAATCATTTTTGTATATTTTATTGTATATTTTACTGATGTAATTGATTATGTCACTTTTTTTTAATATAAAATAATTGATTTGGCTAATCACATCAGTAGAATGCATAAAGAATACGTAAAAATGACTCTATCCAACATAAAATTTTATTTATTTGTTGAGCTTTTCCCTATTTCCATTTGTGGATAAATTGACAAATATGTCGGGTTTATAATGACTACGAGAGAGGCAAGAAAATATAATTAAATTAAGAATTTAATAACTTCATGTGAATCGCGCTGTTGTATGGCCAGTTCATAACGTGTTTTCAAATCCAACAGTTTGGGTATTTCTTTTTCCTATGTAATTTCATATTAGAATTAAAGGAGCCAGTAAAAATTAGTGAACCGGTAAAATCGATCGAACCCGTGTGTTTGGTCCAATTCAAGCTGGTCCGATTTGATTTTAATTCAGAATAATAATAATCGGTTAAAAATTTATTTGATTTCGGTTTTGATATTTAGATTTTTATATTATATATAAAATATAATTTATATAATTTTTTATATGATATTATATATATTATATGCTAATTACTAATTAATATAAAATAAAATTTTAATTTTATTATTCATGCCTATTAATTTGATATCATAAAATTAATATAACATTTGATATAATATAAAATTAATCTTATAAATTTTAATATAACACTTGATTATGATATAACATAAATTAATCTTATAATTTTGAATATAACATTTGAATTTTGTTATAACATATAAATTTTAATTTTATAACATAAAAATAATATAACATTAATATAATATAAAATAAGAGATATAGATGAATCATTTGTTAAAATTTTGTTGGACTATGATGTTATTTATTCATAAAATCAAAAAAATCAGACTGGATCGAATCAAAATTAAAAATTAAAAAAAAACTAGAAGATTTTATTTTGATAATAAATCAACCCGATATCAATTTTTAAATTTTTGAACTGATATATATGATTCAGTTTTAAAAATATCTAAAATCTAAATTTTAAAGCTCTTTTTAAAATGCTTTTTTTATTTTGTCCCTTTTACGCCAAATGCGGCGTCAAAGCATTCAAATTGGTCAAAAGCTACAACTGGCAGTCATAATATCCTTGTTATCAGTTTTTTTTTTTATTATTCTTAAAGTTGTAGTAGAATCATAACTCATGTTTGTCTTAAGAATGACAATCCGCTCTTTTCTCGAGTATCCTACTAAAAATGTAGGCATAGAGTCTTGAAGCATGTATTGCAAGGAAGATGATAGAACAACTTTTAAATATATCTATTAAATATGTATATATATATTTTTTAATTATTAAAAAGTGATTATTAATAAATTTATATTTTTAAATTTTTTTAAGAGTTAAGGATGCTTAAAAAAAAAAATCATTTGCATTGATATGCATATTTCTAGCATTGTTCATAGTAAAAATTTGAGAAAGATGCGCCTTCCGTGTGAGAATTTTATGGCAAGAGAATTGTTTTATAGGGGTGCTTAAGGGTGTGTATCCGGATACTATACGGATGCTCGTATTTTTAAAGCTGGATAGATACCCACCTAAGTAAAATCTGTTACAACTCGAACGAGTATCCGAAACCAGATACCAAGATTGTATCCGATATTCGGTTTAGCTCCACTTTTTTTTAACTCTAGTTTTTGTAGATGCAAAATAAAGTATGTAAAAAAAACGATATCATTTTAAAACAAAAGATTTATTTAAAAAAAAACCCGATTACAGATAATCGAATCTGTAACAAGATCCGGGCTGGTAGAATAATATTCTACCCACCCGGATTCACCTGGATTTTCTGGTTCTAGACCGGACCAAAAGAAAATATGTTCTGAATGCACACTCTTAGGGGTGTTAATCACACCCCTCAGAAGGGGACCCTTGGTCCCACCCCCACCCTCACATGGGTAATGGGACAGTTTGGGCCCCTATACCCTAGCATTGTCCTTCTGGGTGGGTGCCCCTGTCCGACTGTCGAGGGCAGATTGGCCCCCATGACTGTTCGCTAGCCCATTAGGCATCCAATGCAACTTTTTTTTTCTTCTTCTTCTTTTTTTTTTAATAAAAAAATGCTATAGGTAAGAAAAGTAAAACCAACAAAAACAAACAAAACCACCCAAAGTTACAGATTAGATAAAAAAACCATAACCAACAAAAAATTATAGATTGTATCAAATAAAGAATTCTAACATTTTTTTTATAAAGTTACAAAATCATCCATGCAC
Organism: Juglans regia; assembly: GCF_001411555.2. NCBI lineage: Eukaryota > Viridiplantae > Streptophyta > Magnoliopsida > Fagales > Juglandaceae > Juglans > Juglans regia. The sequence continues at coordinate 12,825,309 of NC_049908.1, forward strand.
AGACCCACGAGTCATGATTGTGGTCATGGGTCAACTAGATCTGAGGTCACAATAATCGTGGTCGTGAGTCATTAAACTCGAAGACCCCTCATGGCGTCATGGTGTCACCCATAGTTACAACTGTCAGTCATTACCCACGACAACGAAGTTACGAAGAGAAGGTCTCTCATCTTTGCTAGCTTAAAGGAAGAGGAAGAGAAAGAAAGAAGGAGAAGAAAAGAAATGAGAGAGAAGTCGAGAATGGTGGGCCATGGCCACTAACACTGAGGCGTGAAAGCCTGACGGACGAGATAGAAAAAAAGATGAGATGGCGAAGAATAAGGGGGGGGAATGGAGGCAATTGGAAAGTGGGAAGTCTAGAGTGAGGAGAGAGAGAAAATGTGATAATTATATGTAGAGTTTTATAAGCCTCTGTGTGTGTGCGCGAGCAGGCCAGACAAGTGATATCCCATATCTGTCCCACATGGCTTCACCATGCCGGCATATGCCCCGTAGCCCGTAGCCAACGGGGCCCCGAAGTGGGGGGAGGGTCCTACTGTCCACCCCTAGTTATACAGTAAATGCTGATTGTGCCATATGCCTAAATTATGATGCACGCACGCATTAAATATTATTTTGGTCTTGATCTGACTTTTTTAATAGTTAACTACTGAAACAGTGTAGAAATGATTCATTTGGAATTATACCATATAATGACGATGTATTTTATAAGTGCAACGAATCATTTCAAAACAGACATGGTCCGATTAGAAATTACCTTCAAATAAAAAGAAAGAACAAGTAGAAGAGTTAGTAGATGATGACTTTGCTATTTCTAAAAGTGGATTGAGAGAGAGGAAACTCATGTTTTAAAGGGTGTGGCAGCCAGCAGATCCAACTGCATGCTTTTAATTTTAATCTCTTTGCCCAATTTCCAAAAAATCTATGTTATCGATCCAACATGTTGCCTCTATCGTCACCAAATCGAGCCACCATATTCCACGGGGCCTCCTATTCTTCTTTATCTTCTTCTTTGTGTATGTGAGCTTATATATTAATTTATTCGTGATTTCTATGAAAGTAAAATAAATGTTCAAAAAGTAAAATAAGGTCACGTGTTCATTTATTTATTTTTAAAAAAAATTAAACTATAATTGAAATAAATCTACAATCTGACATGTCAATGCCACATAGACTTTACTAAGTCCGTGTAGCAAATCGACCTTGTGGCTTGCCAGCGAGAGTATCATAACTATTCAAATAATTCTCAGCATTACTCAAAGTTGTAATGTTGTTTGGATGGATGAATGAGACATGGACAAGCACATGTCATAACCTTTAGGTCTACGACCCTTTGGTGGGCACAAACATATATATTTTGCCGACACAAGGTGTTTACATGCAAAACAGTGATTCTCGATTTTCATATGAACCCTCTTCTTGCATTTGGATGTGTGTAGAATGAGCATATGTGACAAAGTCTAAGATGTTGTTAGGCATGATGGCATATGCCATATATTCTACGTTTTCCAGTCAAAGTTGATGACTTGAGAGTTCAGACTCTCTGGAAAAGTCCAAGCAGAGAGGCACATAACTTTATGCATAAAATTTTGGAAGGATTTCAAATTTCCATTGGGTTAGTCTATAATAGGTCGATCGCATGTGCTTTGAACTTGGCTTTTGGACTTGGGGATAAGCCGTAGATTCTTCCAAATACTCTCGGCCAAAAAAATTCCTTATATATTTTAAGAATAAATATAGATAGAAGTTATTATTTGGAGCATCCATTTTGCACACATAATATGACATCATTTAGACCATATATCTCCTCAAGTGAGTGTTGAGAATAACCAACTAGAAGCAGCTACGCAGTGAGTACAAAGTGTGCACTGCTATAGTGGATTCTCTCTAGTATTACTCATATTTTAATATTATTCATTATTTTAATACTCATCATTTTATAATGTGACATTAAATAATTAAAAATTATTTATTATATTTTATTTATGAACTTATCATCTAATATCACATTATAAGATGATGAAAAAATGAATAATGAATAGATTTTTTTTATTTTTAAATGTTTGGTATGAGAATTTAAGAAAATATTTTAGATTTATTTAGAATAATTTTTTTTTTTTTTTGAGAATGGGTTTTGTTTGAGAAAGGCCAGAACAAATTTGAATAATTTTAGAATTGTATTGAAAATTTTCAAAATAGATAAGTAAAATTGAAAAGTTGTTTAAATATAATTTTTTCAAAATATTTTTGTTTTTCAGTTTTTAAATTGGTATTGATTTTTGTTTTTAAATAATAATTGGATAATGACCGTTAGATGAAAGGTTGAAATGTCCTTTTTTTAAAAAATTTAAATATGTTTAGTTTTGTTCTAAAAAGTTTTTGAAAATTTTTTTTTATCTAGTTTTGTTAAACCGAACATATTCCCTAAAATTGACTTGATTGTCACATTATGATTGAGGGCACGAGATATGTTACCTCATCACCATTAGTTCTATCCACAATAATTTTTATTATTAAAAAATATAATTCATCATATTTGTGAGATTTAGCATTATTATACTGCAATAGTAAGTGATTGAAAACAATATATTATTTGAGAAGAGAAATGTTGTAACCATAAATGTTTTTAAAAAAAGTAAATTTGCAAATCGGCATAATTTAATGTGATATATTAAATTGTAAATTTATTTTTATTATGAAGTAGACTTAATGTGTGATATCCCATATGATAAGGATAATGATAGGTAGTGTATGAAATCTCACATTATTTGGGAAGAAGAAATTATTGCTCTTTATAAGGTTTCAATGATATTCTAATTATATCATTGACTAGTCCTTTTAAAATATAGATCATATGATTTGGGTCTTCTATTGGGACATTACAAACGGTATTAGAGACAGTCCCAATAAAAAATATTAGAATTGAGTTTGGCAAGTGAGAGTACCTCAAGTACTCTTACTACTATTTTTTATTTTATTATTACTTTTTATCTATTTTTTTACTATTCATTACTTTTCACCTACTTTTTACTACTATTTAATATTTTATTATTACTTTTTCATACTATTCACAAACATTCACAACACTTCTCAACACTTCTCACTACCCAAACGTACCCAGTCGTGCCATCTACAACGAACTGGTCCGATGGGACGTCGGGAATTAATGGAGGTAGATTGTGATATCCTAAATGATAAAGATAAGGGTACGTGGTGTATGTGATCTCATATTATTTGAGAAGAAGAAGTTCTTACTTTTTATAAAGTTTTAATTGAACTCCAACTGTATCATTAACTAGTCATTTTGGAATATAGACCATATGGCTTGAACCTTCCATTTGGATGTTACATAACGTATTATATGAAGTCATATCAGTTTATAAATTTATTTTTATGAAATTATTTTATAGCTGAAACACTTCTCATATTACGTCGATATGAAAGACACCCTCCACAATGTTGATATGATAAAGTTTTAATTTATAAAAAAACTGGAAATTAAATTATCAAGTAATTTTTTTTTTAATGGTATATCAAAGGCTTGTCCGTATACATCAACATAAAAAAAATTATTATTATTTTATTTATTAATCATTTAAAATAATTTGTATTTAATAAATAAAATAAAAATACGTTATACATTCTAAAATTATATCCAATCTTACTTATTAAAATAAGAAAAATTAAATTTATAATCTTAAATAGAGAACTATATATGTAGTTTCATTGATGAATATAGGTAAAATAGAAAAAATCATTATTTTAAAAATTATAATTAAATTTTTTTTTTAAAATATAACTATATGAACTTATATGAGCAATTTTATTTAGAGACTGTATATAGATTAACTCTTAAAATAATATAACAATTTAATTGACCGAGCTAATAAATTATATCCCACGCTGAAAAAAAAAATAAATTCTATTATAAAATTTTAAAGCGTTCAAAATTTAATAAAAATAAAAGTGAAAATGAGAATACAAAATATACACCCCGGCGTATCTTACCCTGCCCACCACCCAACCAAATCATATCTCTCTGTGAATCCCCTTCTTCCACCACATCACATCACATCACTCTTTCTCCCCGCGCCCCCCTATCTCTTTCCGTGTGCTCTAAATTAGGGTTTCCTACGTATTCAACTGTTTCCTGTGTCTTTCTCTCTCTCTCTGAAACCCTCTGTGATTCAATGCCTGCAAATCTCTTACTGGGATTCCGTAGCCAGTGCCGAACTGCTCTATTTAGAGGGCTGTTTTGGCGTGCCTCTGGAGTTTTCTTCTCTGTCGCGTTCGACTGAATCGACTCGGTTATCCTGATTTGATTGTTCAGGGCTCGAGTCTCTGATGGCGCCCAGCCGAAGGAAGGGGGTTAGCAAAGCAGCCGCGGCAGCTGCGGCGCGCCGGCAATGGAAGGTCGGTGATCTCGTACTCGCCAAAGTTAAAGGGTTTCCTGCGTGGCCTGCCAAGGTACGCCCTACTTTTTATTTCGCTGAAAAGTTTGTTTTTTTCCTGTGTAATTTCGCTGTTGAAGTACATGCCTTACTTAGGGTTTTGGATAGCATGTGATATATTATTATCTATTATATGCTTATTTGTGTGGTGCAGTTTTGGAATATTTTTGGGTGGTGGTGTGGATTTGAAGGGAAAGACATTAGAATTTTGATGTTTATGAGGTTTTAATTACTTTGTTATGGGTTTGATTAGTTTTAAACAATTGGATTGGGTGTGATTTCCAGGATAAGTTAGTATATGCCTCAGATTTTGGTTTTACCCGTATACAAAAGATCAAATCACTTAGATTCGTTAAAAAAAGTTGGGTTGAATTGTTTAACCATAAAAAAAAAAGTTTGTTTGAATTGTTTGATTCGGCTGTGAAGTTTGCTTGAAACAATTTCGGAAAGCCTTAAGCTTAGGGGGATGGCTATCTTATTTGGAATATTACGTTGACTTCTGATGGCAGGTAGGGGAGCCAAAGAGTTTGGGTTTTGCAGCTGATTGGAAAAAAGTAGTCGTCCACTTCTTTGGCACCAAGCCGGAACAGATGTAAGTACTCTGAGCAATACAGAATACCACTTGATATGATTTGATACCGTCATGAAGGGATTCTGGTATGATATGTTGTTGAATGTTATGTGATGTTAAATGCTATTTCCCACCCCCTTCTTGCCTTTTCAATTCCTGCTCTTTTCAGTTATGTGTAGCAGGGTGGAAAATTTCTTGGTCAGGATTCTAGACTTTACTTTTTTATCACTGTTAAATGAGAAGTAGAAGAGGTTTCAAAGTGAGGTGTAGTATTTTCATAGTGTTGCAATATAATTTGCGTATCTATACATATTAACAGCTTTAATCAAGCCTACGGCACTCATTTCCACCTTAACTTAAATGAATGGGTTCGTCACATCTTGAAGGTACCAATGAACTATAAAGGCGTATGATACTCATTTTCACCTTAACTGAAATGAATGGGTTCATCATATCTTGAAGGTACCATTGAACTATATATATTAAATGTAGTTTACCAATTTTGAATAGGCTATTTGTTTTTTGCTGGATTGTCAAAAGCTGTTCTAGGCCATTTAACTTCTAGTGGGAAAATAAATGGAGACTAGAAAAAAAAGATGGGTGCATCCCAAGCACATTGGGGGTTTACAATGGGGATGCCTATTTTAAGGATGGGTAATGTAGCAAGTACGAGGAAAATCTATAAAAGATGTAAAGCAGGGATTGTCATGGACCGGTCCCAATTCGCAACAAAGAACAAGACAACATGCTGGCTTTTCGTTTTATTATATAAAAAGCATTCCCCGGTCAAACTGGTCTGGAATCAATTAGTAGTATGTCCTGCGCTTGATTGGCGAAGGAATATCTGGAATTTTGAATCTGGATTGGTCTTTCGTTGTTTGCTTTGTGGTAGTTTGTTTATACAAAGACTTAAGTGAAAAATAGTTATTCTCATACCAAATACTTCGAAGTTTCAGCTGCTATCCTCCCTCCAAATACTTCACATTATGCACATACAAGACATCCTCGGTTCTCTTGACATCTATGTCCATGTTTCTGCTCGGTGTACCTCCCCAAGCAGCCATTAGATCCACCACTTGAATTGAAATTACCTATCTTGTCCCAAGAAGTTGGAAGATCATTGCTTTCATGGCCCTAGCAACTTTACAGTGAAGCAATAATTTTTCCGCACTTCTCACTCATGCAACACCAATCTATCACCATCATGTCCCCCTTCCTCAGGTTCTCCACCATTAGGATCTTCCCTATTTCTGTTGTCCATACAAAGAATGCTACTCTTGAGGGTTCCTTGTTCTGCCCATAGTTTTCAATTCCTTTCCATGGCTGGAATTTTCCATTCTGGTGTAGTACCTGGTACACTATACCTTCTCGTTTTGTTTCATTACAAATTCCGGTCTGTTTCGGTCAAATTCCGGCCGTAATTAGCATTCCAGGCACTATTCCGTTTTGGATTGTTTTAGTGGCTGTTTTGTAATTTTCTTTAGTATGGATGGAATTTTTGTAAATTTTAAATCTAGATGGTATTTAATTAATTCTAAAATCCAAAAGGTATTTATATAATTTTAATGTCTTTGTAACTTTAAATGTCTCCTCATTTTTTTTTTTAAAATATCATTATTTTTAATAATTTCTCTGCCCATGTATTTTTCTTCTTCTTTTTTTTTTTTTTTTGTATCTCAACTAAAATTTGTGAGTTTTTTAATATTATATTTTGACACTAATATCTCTATTTTTTTAATGTTTTCAACGTATATTCATTTTATAAATCGTTAATTCTTCCACATACACACACACGGTGTAGACTTACATATACATGTATTTATTTTATTATTTATCAATTTATATATACATATAAAAATATATATAGTTAATCCCGAAATAGTACACCGGAATGCACCAGTACCGAAATATTTCATTTCGTTGCTTAAACCAGAATAATCACAGGAATGGAATTTAAAAAATTGGTTTTGCCATATAATTTTCTAGGGAATGGAGCATACAACCATGAGGTATAGGTTATGATGACGTGTTCTCACCTCAAATTGCATTTCTCTTATGGAATGGATCATCCTACCCCCTTTTTTCCTCACATCTTCCTTCCATCCTTAGTTAATACAGGATGTTATGGAGTGAAATGATTGATTCCACTTCTCAATCATGCACTAATTTGATGCAAGAGATGCTCCCTTGTAGACTATCATTTGTAACGTGGACAAATTCAGTCACTGAAGTCTCTTGCAAGAAGAGTATTATGTAGTTCTGGGTAGATTTCTTTTAGGGCCTAACCTCCACACCGCATAACTTGATTCTAGACTTGTCTCTCACTTCTCTCATAGGTCCATATTAATATCTCCATCCTCCATGAATGTTTTTCCACACACTACTTTGAAAATGCCCATTGAACGAGTTAGAACACTGTTTCGTGGACAACATTGCCATACATGAGATTCAATCTTTTATGGATGCTTTCGCTTGAAATAGGTAGGCCAAGATGGCCAAGGAAGACAAAGTGAAAATGAACATCTCCAATCCGCTTCACAAACTCCCATACTTTGCTTCCACCACCAATTTTTGTAAAGACCCTCTTTTTTGTTGCATTATGCCACACAAATTTTACACAAACACATTTTTGATTTCCAAACCTCTAGAGGAATTAGAGCGCATATAATTGACCAATTGACCATGAAATTATTGTTTTGCTTATCTGATGTCACATGCGTGTTAATAGAGAAGCCAATATGACAAAAGAATGACCAAAGCTAGAGCCAACATTGTTTTTTTACAAAAGTGATTGGTGAAGCAAATAACATAAGGTACTAAGGAAGTAGCAGTCTTTCACATCGATATAAAGCCATGCTTTAAAATTAGCAATCAAGGACTCTAAGGTTAAGGGATTTGGATGGTTGAGAAAAATAGTGTATTGTATGTGGGAATGCATCTTTAGTCAAATGATGAGCTTTTGCCAAAGCTGCTGTTTCTTCCTTACCTGCTTGCCTTTTCAAAGTTATTTTCCGTATAATAGCTATGAAGGCTCACCCTCCATTCCACCCCATAGAAGCCTCTCTGAAGCCTCTCAATACACTTTGCCACACCTACTAGGATAGGAAAGAGGTACAAAAGTATGTACGCTAGATAGAGTACTCATTTCTTTTTTAATTAAAAAAAATACTACTCTTGAGCAAGCCTCTTTTGAAAAATATACACTTCCAATATGCTACACTTTTTTATATTTTCTATAATGCCATCCCATTTGAAGATACTAGCGAATGATCCAATGTCTATTGTGTCAGAACCATCTAGAAACACACCCAAACACAAGATATAAACAATATGTAAGTGGTTCGACAATTTGCCTATATCCACTGGAGCGGAAATAATAGATTTCAATGCGTTTGTACAAAATTACAAACACTTCAACAATAGTCTCTATCTCAAATTTTTTACACTTATTTTGTTACAAATGATATCCTTTTATACGAGAAGCCTTAGGAGACAAACAACTATCATTATTGACAATTGAGGGGCTGCAGCAGACAAGCTTGATATTTGGAGAGTGTTCAGCAGCTATCCAAGACATTTGAGGGGCTGCTGTAAATTTGTATTCACACTTGGGTTTTAGGAAGCTTAATGTATGCTATGATGTATACACAACCTGATATCTCCCAGGCCGTCAGCTTAGTCAGCCGATATATGCATAATCCTGGAAAGACACATTGGCATGCGACTAAATAGATTCTACGGTATATTCTAGGGACTGTAGATCTTGGTTTGAAGTTCGAGAAGAGTGAAGATAATCTAGTAACTGGATATGTTGACTCAGACTATGCTAGTGATCTTGACAAACGACGATCGACGACTGGATATGTGTTCACTATGGCTATAGGACCAGTTAGTTGGCAAACTATTTTGTAGTCAACAATTGCACTACCATCAACAGAGGCTGAATACATAGTTGTGATAGAAGCCGTGAAAGAAGCTATTTGGTTACAGGGACTGGTAACAGATTTGGGCTTTAGACAACATGAGGTTACCGTTTACTGTGACAATCAGAGTGCAATTCATCTGGCCAAGAATCAAGTGTATCATTCTCGAACAAAGTATATAGATGTTCATTTTCACTTTATACGTGAGATATTAGATGAAGGAGACATTCTACTTCAGAAGATTGGCACTGAAGACAACCCCAGCAGATATGTTGATGAAAGTCGTCACAGGGATCAAATTCCAACACTGTTTGGAATTGATCAATATCTCACATTGTTGAGCACCATCTGGTGCGTTGGTGCCTTAGGGCACATTTGATAGTGGAAATCTCTCATGGCAGATATAACGAGTATTTTGATGAGGGGGTGAAATCATTTGAAGGAAGCAATAGTTTGCAGCAGCCTAATATGACACACATGGGTGGAGGGGGTGAGTGTTGAATAGCAACCCAAGTGTGAATAAGAATTTACAGTAGTCCTTCAAATGTCTTGGATGGCTGCAACAATCTCTGCAAATATCAAGCTTGTCTGCTGCAGCCCCTCAATTGTCAATAATGATGGCTGCTTGTCTCCTGAGGCTTCTCCTATAAAAGGAGATAATTTGTAACGAAATGAAAGTGTGATGAAATTTGTGAGATAGAGATTGTATTGTTGAAGTGTTTGTAATTTTGTATAAACACATTGAAATCTATTGTTTCCGCTCCAGTGGACGTAGGCAAATTGCCGAACCACTTACATATTGTCTCTATCTTTGGTTTGGGTGTGTTTCTGGGTGGTTTTGGCACAACAATGTCTTCCACATCTATGTATCAAATTTCACATTGCTTGGGAAGAAAAAGTTCTTGCTCTTTATTCGTTCCAATGAGACTCCAATTGTACCATTGACTAGTCCTTTTGGAGTATAGGCCCAAATGTGGCTTGGGTTTTCCTTGGGGCATGACAAATGGTCTCAAAGCCTATCTGAACAAGAAATGTGGAACTTGATTTGTGCCACATAGGACGGATTGGCTCGACGAGGATATCGGGAATTTAAGGGGGAGAGATTGTGAATACTGAGTGATAAGGGTAGGTGGTGTATGAGATCCCATATTACTCTTGCTCTTTATAATGGTTCCAATGGAACTTCGGTTGTATTATTGACTAGTCCTTTTGGAGTATAGGCCCAAATGTGGCTTGGGCCTTTCCTGGGACGTTAGAACATCACCAACCAAAGCTAATTTTGGTTGGATATGTTAACTTTCAACCTTGATACATTTAAATCATAGAAAGAAGCGATGCAAACAATGAAAGTGCTTTGGTCATCCTTAAATAGTCGTACACCCATGCAATGCACGGGAAATTATTAAGTTTTTAATTCTATTGTATTCCTCTACCTCTCTCATAGTTATGAGAAACTCGACATACTTTGCCAATTTATTCAGAGGGGGCGGGGGGAGTTTAGAAGAGAAATGAACTGTCATGTTGCCTATTTATGTTGGTAATTAGACGTAAACCACTAGATCAAAAGAACAACCCGAGAGTCAAAGCTGCAAGAAATGCAAAGAAAGTGTATAAAAAGACGACAACTTTAGATGTTGGGCTTGGCATTGGAATCTTACTTGACGTAGTTTTTTGCAGAAAGAGATTGTCGCCAACACCACGAACATTGCCACAAAAAATTTCTTCTCTTAGAGGGAAACCAATTTTGGAACTTTTCACGACCACCCAATCAGAGAGGTTTTTTAATAGAAGCTGCAACGTTTTTTGGAGTAGCATTAATGAATTCAAAGATGACAATCGACTATCCCTCTCCAAGTTGACAACAAAACCAAAAATGACAACTTAAATAGAAGCCCAAGACTTGCATAGAAATAAGTGGAAGTGTAACATAATTCCAATTAAGCTTGAAAATGGAACAACTTGGAAACTGAATAGCTTGGAAAGTGAATAGTGTTTAAGGAAATAAATTAATGTTGATATGTTTATCCAATTGTTTAATAACCTTTAATAGCTTGGAAACCGAATAGTTTTGATAACTTGGTAAAATTGAACTTAAGAAAATAGAAAGCTGTAACTGACAGCAAGTGCAAGAGACAGGAAATGTAAGAGACAGCTAATGAAGTGGTAATAAAGAGTGGGAGTTGATGGGTAGTGTAAGAGACAGCTAATGAAGTTGTAATAAAGGGCAGAAGTTGAAAGGAAGTGCAGGAGACAGTGGTAAAGTGGTAATAATGGGTGGAATTGTAAATGTGCTTTTATAAAATTTAAACAATAAAATTATGGAGTAAAAATAATATTAAAATAGATGAAAGCTGAGGTGGCACAATATTTTACGATGAGGGTGCTTCAGCCTTATATATTGTAATTGATATTGAAGTATCATTTGCGAAAGAAGGTAAGACACAAGCAGCTTGTAGAGTCCATGGTCACCACAAATAGAAGGGTAAAGGATCCCCCTTGGTGCCCCATTACTACATATTAATCAAGATAGACTCACTCATTGCCCATCAATGGTATACAATGTACTATCTGTTCACAATGATTAAAAAAAAAAAAAAAAACAATGTACCATCTGTTCACACAATTTTGCCGGAAAACCAAATCTCAACATGTCCAGCAAAAAGTTCCAATGTGGTTGTAAGCCTTCTTCTCGAGTTCAGCTTACATAACACCTTTAGGATCCTTGAATGAATTACGTTGTCTAGACATTCATTAGCAAGTATAATTGGATCCAACTTCTATCTCCCACTAATGAAGCCATTTTGAATTTTTGTGCCTTAGATATCACCAATGCCATCGTGTTAGCTAGGACTTTTGGAATAATCTTGTAAATACCTCCTACGAGACTAATGGGATGAAAATCCTCCATTTACACATTCTCAATTTTTTTATGAAAGGAGTGCTATTAAAGGGGCACTAAGCCTTCTTTCGAACTTTCCTCAAAGGTGGGGTTTTTGTAAAACCGTTCATTAAGTTTTTCTTGATTACCTCCCTAAGACAATAGAGAAGCCATTTCGACCAATTACCTTGGCATTTAGAGCTTCCAAGACTTCATATTCCTCACTTTCCTTGAATTTTCGTTCCATATGCTAAGCTTCCTACACTAATGGCATCAAAACTAAGACCAATTAATTTGGTGTGCCAACTGAACTGGTTAGAGTGAAGACATTTGTAAACTTGTACAACATGCTCACTTAATTCTACGTGGTCAGTAGTTATTCCCCAAAAGTTTTTTATGACTAAGCCTTTGATGGAATAATCCCCCAATTTGAATTAGCCAATCAGTGGAAAAACTTTAGAGGATGTTTGGAATCTTTTGATGTAAGATTTTCTTGAAAATTTCTGAAAGTTTTGGAAAAAAAGTTCAAAGATGAGTTTTATGGGGTTTTAAGAGTATTTGTGGTTTGAAGTGTTTGTAAAAGCTGTATTGATTTTTGTGTTTAAATATTGATTGGGTAATAATTGGAGAAGTTGAAATAGAAATGTTGAAATTTAAAGATGTTTGGTTTGATTATAAAAAAAATTTTGAAAAATTTGAAAATGTTTGGTAAATCACACATGGCCTTTGGTTTCTGTTATGCAGTTGAGGTAAGAAGTTTTGGTTATTGAGATTGTTTTGGTGTAAGGTTGGTTGCATTTAGAGGAGATTTTCAAAAACTTTGATTTTGCCGAAACATGACCTTGGTGTTTCTGTGTGCCTCCCTCAACCAAAATGCACGTCTAATGAACTCACTTTCATAAAGAGCGGTTGTTTCAATTCTCTAACAATTTCCTCCTTTTGTGATGTCGACCTTTGAGCCTTAAGGTGCCCTCCTCAAGTAGGATGCTTAAACTATATTTTAAACATCTTTGAGAGACATGTAAGAGCACATACACCATAAAAATCATTAACTTTTAAACTTGTAATGGCCCGCACACATTAAACCTTTTGTGTCTAGGTTGTACACAGTTTCCATTGCTTGTGGATATCAAGGCGAATTGCTTTTCCTGGTGGATGTAAAACATCGTGGTGGACCATACATTCTCAACATCCTTTAATGCGGATTGAACATTCACCCACTTGTCTAGTACCATCTATAATACCCATATTGAGTGTAGAAATGTGGTGAATTGGATCTTACATTGCCTAGGAGGGAGAATTTATGGCCCTTCATAATGGTTTCAAGAGACTCCAATTGTTATCTTGACTAGTCCTTTGGGAGTATAAGCCTATATTTGGCTTTGGGTTTCTTTGGTCATTACAAATGGCTTTAGAGTCAAACCCTAGCTAGAAATCTGGTACTTGAGTTGTGCCACTTACAATGGAATGACTTAATAAGAACATCTAGAACTTAGAGCGAAAATATAATACTCCATATTGAATTGGATCTCATATATCTTTAAAGGGAAAAGTTATTGGCCTTTATAATGATTCCAAGACATTTTAGTTGTTACCTTGACTAGTTTTTTTGGAATATAGGTTCAAATGCGTCTTGGGCTTTGCTTAGGTTATTGCGCCGTCACATCCTCATCATATGGCCAAAAGAACAAAAACATACATGCATTGTATAACTTTCATAAAGTTAGAAATCATAAATTTCAAATAAAAAGCATGTGTTAAACTTTCATAACATAAATATATTCATTACATAATGTATAGCATATGTTTCATGCGAAAGCATTTGCAGAACCTCACCTTCATAACATATGTATAGAAAGGGGTTTAGAAGAAGAGACTGTTAACATATCATTTTTCTTTTGTTAAGTAAGAAAGACAATTTTATTAAAACGAATGAAATAGGTGATGCCCATGTACATAAGAAGTATACAAAAGAAAACACTAAAGCAATAATGAGTGCACAAAAAAATTCCGAAGTTCCTCCAAAGTACGTTCCTTATCATTGAAATACCGCACGTTCCTTTCCAACCAAATGCATCACATCAAACACAAAAGAACCATCTTCCATGCCACAACCACTTGAGAGCAACCGTATAGCCCGTTCCATTATGCAAGAAGATCAATCACTCTCAAAGACATCACCCAAGCCAACCTAGTTCTACTAAAAACTCCATCCCACAAAGCTCTTGCCACCTCACAATGCAAAAGTAATTGATCCACAAATTCCCCATGCTTCTTAGACATGAGCGCCAATCCATAACAATGAGACCGTGCTTCCTCAAATTATCCTTCGTCAGAATTTTCCTAAGAGAGGATGTCCTAAAAAAAAAAGTGACTTTGGAAGGCATGTGAAACCTCCAAATACGCTTCCAAGGAAAAGGACTATGCTGAACAATCAATAGCTTGTAATGCGAACGAACCTTACACTTTTTACTCCCCTTGGACTTCCACAACATCCTACCCCCATCATTACCACCAAGTCTCAAAGAGTATAAAAACTTGAAAAAAGCTGAAACTTCATCAATTTTCCAATTCTGTACAGCTCTAGTAAAACAAACATCCCACTGAAAGGATCCGTTATAATGGACTAGCAAATCATAAACATATGCATATTGATTAGAAACCAATGAAAAATTGCTGGAACACCCTATTAAGGGCTCGATCACCACACCAAATATTATATGACTTCAAAAATCATTTGAGAAAAGCTTAATATTTTATCTTCAAAATCAAGGGCATGATCCTATTACTTACCTGAGTAGCATTTTTTGAATAAGTTTGAAGTCTTGGGGCTCGTTTGGACACTTGGAGTATATTAGAATTCTGTGAATAGCAGTGAAATGGTTTGGTTTGAGTTAAGATGTTTTATTAGATTTTGGGAAAAGAGCGAGAAAAAATTAAATAAAAATATTATAAAATTAAAAAGTTGTTTTGAGTATAATTTTTTAATATAATTTGTGTTTTGAAGTTTGAATAAGTTGTATTGATTTTTGTGTTTTGTTATGTAGTTTGTAAAAGTTGTAATGATTAGATAAAGATTAGATGAAGAAGTTGAAGATTTGAAATTGAAAAGTGTTTTGTGTGTGAGAAGGTAATTGTGAGAAGCTTTGAGAATTTCTCATCTCATCTCATTTTTTTTTTATTTTTTATTACGGGGGAACCACTACATGACAGAGCCCTTAGGACTCACCCATGGAACCTAAAGCCCCGGGGAGACTAGCACAGCTACCCACCGCTATGACCTCCCACTTAAATCGTAGATTGATCCTAGGGTGAATTGAACTTGTGACATGGGGCACATGTACACAAGTTCGTACCAAACGTACATTTAATCTGTCATCATATAATTTCATTAGATATGGACAAATAGGGAATTGACTCAAACATTCATGAAATATCCATATTCAATTTGTAATTGTA